>NC_026000.2:1124566-1287760 GCF_000442705.2 Elaeis guineensis
TTGCATAGCTGCCTGTCCAAGTAGCTGCATATTGCTTAGGCACTTTTGTGATACCTTGACCACCTGCATACTGCAGCGGCTTTTAGAAACTTTGGTAGTATGAAACTTTACATGGTCTCAAATATTGATGCTCTAGCAATTTATCATTTTTCCAACAGATGAGGACCTTGAGGAAGCTAAAGAAGCTATTTGCAGTATGTTGATTTATAAGATTTTTTTTTTGTCCCCTCTATGGTTGGTGTCACGCCCCCGACCCGAGATCGTGAATCGAGGGTCGCGGCAACCGCCGCATACTCATGAAGAACTCTCTCCATAAGCATGCAAGGCATCTCATCACGATATCAATGCATCACAGCGGAATAAATTCAAATAATTATTCTTCAACTTTAATTCAAGTAATTAAATCAAAGATCTTACATCCAATAAAATTTTACTAAAAATAAAACAATAGATCTAAGTTCAATGAAGTTGACAACGCTAAATCTCGCCTCTAAAAGCTCTGTCCCAATATTTCTTCCCACGCTCGAAATTAATTATCTGAATCTAAAAAATAGAAAGAAAGGAAATGAGCTAGACAGCCCAGTAAGTAACAAATATCTCAACTAGATAATTCAAATATTATATAATTTTCAAGAATAATGCTGCAAATAAATATAAGCGTATATTTCATGCTGATTTAATACAAATCAAATATTTTCAAATATTCACATATAATATAATCATAAATCTGATTCGATTCAAAATACTCGTAACTCAACAGCCTTGACTATGACCAACGTTTAACCCCCATTGGCGGGGTCCACAGAATACCAGCGCACAACCCCCACTGGCAGGGTCCACAAATACCAGCGCACAACCCCCGCTGGCAGGGTCCACAAAGTACCAACGTATAATCCCCATTGGCGGGGTCCACTGAAACATAGTTAGGCTGAGAGCATAAATCCGATCTGTATCAAAACACTTTGTATCATAATATATCATAATTTTTCACTGAACATGTGCATAATCGACGTACTATAATATTTCAAAAGTACTTTTCTTTCAAAACATAATTCATAATTCATGCATAATTTTAGAGAATAATTATTTATTTTCAGAATAAATATGAAATATCTTGAGAAGATGATTCATTACTTACTCTTCACGGAGCACTGAATGAACGGATCGACTAACTTCTAGGAGATTCTTCCGTGCCTATTATCCAAAATTATATTTTTATATTAATTTTAATTCAAAATTAAATCTAACAAATTCCAAAATCAAAATCTCACTTAAAATCAGACTTTCCTAAACTCGATCAAAATCATCAGATGAAGCCTTCCACTACGCTAATCCTAGAGGAATAACTTTAGAGAGAGAGAAATCCATCAAGAGAGAGAAACAATCTAGAGAGAGAAAATTTTAGAGAGAGAAAGTAGAGAGAGAAAGTCCAATTCCAGAGAGAGAAAGTCAGGATTCAGACTGAAAGAAGAGAGAGAAGAGAGAGAAACTCTCTCTCTCATCATTTTTTTTAATTTTATTATTTATTTATTTATTTATATATATATTTATTTTTTTCTTTCTTTTCTTTTTTTTTTTTTTTTTTCTTTTTCTTCTTTTTCTTTCCTTTTCTCTCTTTTTTTTTCTTCTTTTCTTCTTTTTCTTTTCTTTTTCTCTTTTTCTTTTTTTTCTTTTCTTTTTCTTCTTTTTTCTTCTTTCTTCTCTCGGTTCCTTCCAGGCCGAACAGGGGACGGCAGTCCCCTCCTTGTGCCGGGCCGTTCAGGCCACGGCCGCCGCGGCGGAGGCCGGCGGCAGAGGGGGGCCACTCCCTCGGTCATGGAGGAGCATGGCCGGTGATCGATTGCGATCGCCGGCGCCGAAAAATTCACGGGAAAAAGAGACCAAAACAGAAGTCCCTTTTTCCGACCGGAAATCGGCGACTCTCGTCGCCGGCAGCCGCGCACAAATGCACGGGAGGAAGGGGAAAGAAGAGAGGAAGAAGAGGAAGACTCACCTCGGCCTCCGGTGACCCCACCGGCGGCAATCACGGTGAAAACGAAGCAAGGATCCGCGGCTCTAATTCGAGAAAATCGGAGAGGAAAAGAGGGGAAAAGGGCCGATGATCGGCTTCAAGGGAGGGAAAGGTCCTTTTATAGAGAACCCTAGGACTCCGAGAGGTCCTAGGATTTTGATCTCGCCCGGGTCTCACCGGAGAAGAAGACTCCTATCGGGAGTCTTCCCGATTTTGATTCCTCTGTTTTTTTTTTTTTTTTTTTTTTTTTGGGCTTGGGTTTGCTGGATTGGGCTTGGTTGTGCTAGGTTTTGGGCTATAACATTCTTCACCCCTAAAAAAAAATTTCGTCCTCGAAATTTTTCATACCTGTCACCATTGTATTGGAAGCCTGTGCATTCTGTTGAGTAAGCGCATAAACTCTTCCCTGGGTTTTAGAAATCTGTCCACCACCCTTATGTTGTCCTTCATGAGTTCTTTGGCCAACTTGATTTTCTGTATTTAGCGGGCAGCTAGCAATTTTATGATCCATCTGACCACATTTGAAACAAGCACCTGTATTTCAATAGCAATCCTTGTCTGCATAATTTTTGCCACATCTGGAGCACGGCTCACCATCAATCTGTTGAGTCTTATTGTCTACTGCTCTCTTAGCTGATCTTTTGATGTTTTTATTATTCTGCCTTTGTGTATCATTTGATTTTGCTCTCTTTCTTTGCTTTCTTTCCCTTTCCATGCGTTTTTCATTGACTTCCCTTTCAATTATCAGTGCTTTGTTTACCACATCGGCATAAGTTGTCAATTCATATGGAACCACTTGTTTTCGAATCTCAGTTCTCAGTTCCATCTCAAACTTGTGAACGCGTTCTTGCTTACCATCCACTAATCTCAGAGTAAATTTTGTTAACTCTGTAAATTTTGCTTCATATTCAGTCACACTCATACCCTTTTGCTTCAAATAAATAAACTCTTGCTCTTTCTGAATCCTTATACTCCGAAAAAAATACTGATCATAGAATGCAATCCGAAATCTTTCCCAGGTAAGTATTTCGCCGTCTTGTTCATGCTTGCGCTGTAGTCGCTGACACCAGTTGTATGCTTCTCCTTGTAGTAAATAAGCTGCATATCGAATCTTTTCTTCATCAAGACACTCTTAGACAGCGAAGGCCTTCTCCATCTCTATTATCCAGTTATCAGCCTCCAGAGGTTCAGTAGTCCCCTTGAAAACTGAAGGGGCAAGCTTTTTAAATTCTGAAATGTTGTTCCGTTGTACTGGTTGTTCTCCATGTTGTGGTGGTGGATGCTGATGTTGTTGTATATCTCGTTGTATCTGCTGTTGTTCAAGCATTTGCTGCTGTATTTGTTGTTGCGCTTGTACCATCCTGATTAGGGTCTGCATTAACTGAGCCATATCTGGTTCTTGACGTGCTCTCGAAGTACTCCCATTAGGATCTACGACTCCCTCCTCCTGAGGGGTGCCACTGATCAGATGGGGAGTGCTACCATCCCGTGGTTGTGATGTCTCTCTTGCAATTCCTTGAGTAGTTCTTGTCATTCTATGGGGAGGCATGATAACCTTGTAGTAATAAAACCTTATTAGATTCATTTTGTCTATTTGTTAGGATGGGTTTATTATGATGCTCATATTTTAACGTCCCAATATTCCTAATGTTTACCCACCTACACTCATACTATGTAAAATTCTCTGTGTCATAATTTATCCACTTATGCTCTGATACCATATTAATTGTCACGCCCCCGACCCGAGATCGTGAATCAAGGGTCGCGGCAACCACCGCATACTCATGAAGAACTCTCTCCATAAGCATGCAAGGCATCTCATCACGATATCAATGCATCACAGCGGAATAAATTCAAATAATTATTCTTCAACTTTAATTCAAGTAATTAAATCAAAGATCTTACATCCAATAAAATTTTACTAAAAATAAAACAATAGATCTAAGTTCAATGAAGTTGACAACGCTAAATCTCGCCTCTAAAAGCTCTGTCCCAATATTTCTTCCCACGCTCGAAATTAATTATCTGAATCTGAAAAATAGAAAGAAAGGAAATGAGCTAGACAGCCCAGTAAGTAACAAATATCTCAACTAAATAATTCAGATATTATATAATTTTCAAGAATAATGCTGCATATAAACATAAGAGTATATTTCATGTTGATTTAATACAAATCAAATATTTTCAAATATTCACATATAATATAATCATAAATCCGATTCGATTCAAAACACTCGTAACTCAACAGTCTTGACTATGACCAACGTTTAACTCCCATTGGCAGGGTCCACAGAATACCAGCACACAACCCCTACTGGCAGGGTCCACAAATACCAGTGCACAACCCCCACTGGCAGGGTCCACAAAGTACCAACGTATAATCCCCATTGGCGGGGCCCACTGAAACATAGTTAGGCTGAGAGCATAAATCCGATCTGTATCAAAACACTTTGTATCATAATATATCATAATTTTTCACTGAACATGTACATAATCAACGTACCATAATATTTCAAAAGTACTTTTCTTTCAAAACATAATTCATAATTCATGCATAATTTCAGAGAATAATTATTTATTTTCAGAATAAATATGAAATATCTCGAGAAGATGATTCATTACTTACTCTTCACGGAGCACTGAATGAACGGATCGACTAACTTCTAGGAGATTCTTCCGTGCCTATTATCCAAAATTATATTTTTACATTAATTTTAATTCAAAATTAAATCTAACAAATTCCAAAATCAAAACCTCACTTAAAATCAGACTCTTCTCTAAACTCGATCAAAATCATCAGATGAAGCCTTCCACTACGCTAATCCTAGAGGAATAACTTTAGAGAGAGAGAAATCCATCAAGAGAGAGAAACAACATAGAGAGAGAAAATTATAGAGAGAGAAAGTAGAGAGAGAAAGTCCAATTCTAGAGAGAGAAAGTCAGGGTTCAGATTGAAAGAAGAGAGAGAAGAGAGAGAAACTCTCTCTCTCATCAATTTTTTAAATTTTATTATTTATTTATTTATTTATTTATATATATATATTTATTTATTTATTTATTTATTTTTTTGGGCTTGGGTTTGCTGGATTGGGCTTGGTTGGGCTAGGTTTTGGGCTATGACAGTTGGTGTAAGCATTGAGGTCTGGGGAGCAGGAAAGAGGAGTGAGAAAATTGTGGTGCCATATGGGATACCAATGATACTTTAGAACAACCATTTACTAAACAAATTGGGGAACTTTGGCCAACTGGTTCTTTTCACAGATTCATGCAGGGCTGGAGTGAGATATTGTTATATAAACAAGATGAACTGCCAACTAATGATGTTGAATAGGAATAAATATGGTCTGGTGTCAACAGGACATAGCTTTTCATGAAGCTTTTTTGTTAAGTACTGATGTGCATGTACCATAGAAGCATGCAATTATAAAATACTTCTCAAACAGAACAACCAGTTTTTTGGTGGACAACAAAATACTGTACTCCAACTCCCTATAAACCTTAGGAAGCTAATTGGGGTTGATTACTTTGTACATCAGAATGAGAATTAAATGGAATTGCCATATGATCTCTTTATGCCAAACAAAAAAAACAAAGAAAAAGGCACATTGCTAATCCAACCTAGATGTAGTTTTGTTGCAGGAATCATACCTGCCAAGGAGTTAGCAACACTGAGATTCAATAAGTAACAAAAAAAAAAAAAAAGAGATAAAGGGTCTTAATCTCAAATTGGTTTTGGAAGTTCTTAGACCTCATGAAGGATAGGGGAGTACCAGTGGACATCTTTAGTTAGAAGAGAAGAAAGAAAATCTCAAAGGTGATCATGCTTCAAGGAATTGAAGGACTGTTCATGGTTGATCGTGGGTGGCCAGCTACTAATAAAATATTTGCTGGTACTATTTGATTTAGACATTAATGACGGACTGCCATGGACCAGCTTTGAGTTGATGCAAGTTAAACAAGCCATCCTTAGCGGTCAAAATGAAATAGGATTTTTGATCATGTTTTATAGTTTAAAAAGGTGGATCTGTAAAATTGCACCAGGGTGCTGAAATTTGACAGTTTGATATCTGTAGTTGCATGTCAGGAATGTGATTTGGTGAATCTTATTACTTTGTTTGGTAGTTGATATGTATGAAGCAATCAATTACAAATTAGGTTATTGTTAATGGGACCCAAGGTTATCATCAATAACAACTAATTACATCCTTGACAGTTTGATTTCTGTAGTTGTCTGTCAGGAACATGATTTGGTGATAGCATTATTCTTCTATTTGATGGTTGTTGTGTATGAGGTTATTGTTAGTAGCACTAGCATCTAACTAGATCATTTGTAGTTCTGAAATCTTCCTTGGAAGAGGTATTAGGTCCTCGGAACTATACGAATATTCAAATTGCCTATCAACTTTTGAATTCCTGGATTTAGATCACAATGTGCTTCAACTTTTTATCGTAGGGATAAGCTTCTTGATGATTTCTCTAGGATATTGTGTCATTGTGGATATAGGGTGTTGACCTTGTACCTTCGGACTTCACTGGCTGTTGAAAAGTTCAATCTCAACATTGTTGGTCATTAATTTCATGATCAGGGTCCAATGGAAATTCAGAATTACTATGTTTAACTTGATTATGGATTGTTTTAAGTTTTATGAGCCTATATGAGGTTATGGTGGCTCTTGAAGGTCTTTGATGCTTCACAAATTTGGAGGGTGCACAAGTACAAATATGAAGGGTCGTTCACTAACTACTGTGTGCTATCTGAATGGAGATTGCTCATATTTGTGGCAGACTCCATGAACGCAAGGAAGGACTTATGACAACATTGGAGACTCACTTATAACATGCCATCTGATCAATTTTTTGTGCTCTGACATGATGTTTCAAGGGATGCACATCTTATCCAGATAAAGTTCTTCATTTCTAAGGGATGCACATCTCATCTGCATTGCAAAACACATGACATCACCCAATTTTTCGTGTGTTACAACAGAAGCTCCGCCAGGTTTTTGCTGAGAATGAACTTCCTTCAAGGGCTGTCAAGGAGAATCTCTCAAAACAATTGGGTATTTCATCAGAGAAGGTGAGCATGTATTTCTCTGTGATTGCTTATTCATGTAGAAAGTGATGTAAATATGTATTATTTTATAGCAAATGTTTTGTGGGAATTTAATATGCCAATGCAAAAAGGAATTCATCTGAGAAAAAATCATTTCTTTTATTGATTTTACTAGTGTAAACCAAGTTATGAAAGATCCATATTTCTGCTGAAATTTTCGATAATAACATTACTTCTTTTTTGTTTTTAAACACTATATAATTATATTTCTACTCAGTATCCTTGATCTTATCAAGTAAATTATATTAAACTAGCATGGCATATAAATCTTCCCTCTCCATACCTTCCTTTGAGGAATAACCTACCTACCCATTTGCATACCTATTGGCAAAACTGGAGGAACCTGACCTTCTTAAAGAAGAAAGCGAGTTACTGAGGTGGGCTTCCACCGGTGCCCAAGCAATAATATTGCACAAAAAATTTTCTATAATCCATTTAACATTGCATAGACTGGCACTGATGCTTGTGTTGAAGCTATAGTGGAAGCTATGCTACATGGGTAACTATGCTGTGGTCCCTCGTGCATATGCTAGGTGGTGCAATGTCACACATGGAGATACCATCAAAATCAAGCTTTTTAGAAGTCCCAAAGCATGAGGCCATCCTTTAGTTTCCTAATGAATTTCCATGCCAGATTGCAAATAATGCCCAGTTCCTAGTCACAAAGTTGTAGACCACTGCCTCAAGACAATGCAATATCAAATTCTTCGTCAACACACAATCAACATATATCGCATTAACCCTATGCCCCGCCCCCCCCTCCTCCCCAAACAGCACCCCTTTTTTGACCAAGAAGGAAAAAATGACCACCATGTTGCATGCACAAAGGCATACATGGAGGGATTTGACAGGGATGAGAGATAGGAAGCTCTGGCTGGAACCCATCTCGGTTATCATATCATCCAACTGCGAGGCTGTGGGATGAGCTTGTAAAAGACTCCACCTGTTGTGCAAGTGTCTCAAAGGGTGCTATCCTACTACAACTG
The DNA here is from genome assembly GCF_000442705.2 of Elaeis guineensis. Taxonomy (NCBI): domain Eukaryota; kingdom Viridiplantae; phylum Streptophyta; class Magnoliopsida; order Arecales; family Arecaceae; genus Elaeis; species Elaeis guineensis. The sequence continues at coordinate 1,132,677 of NC_026000.2, forward strand.
CTACATGTTAGGGTTCATTGCAAAGGTTTGCGGTTAGAGTCGAACATGCAGTCGTGCAACTAGATAACCTCAAAAGATAACATACAGTCCTGCGACTACACAACCCCAAATGATACCTTTAATTCTGGTTGCTAGCATTGTGATTAATTGTAATGGAAAGGTCATCAGCCGCAGCTACTGTGAAGCAAAAGATATAGATGGATATAGATTTTGCTGGAAGAGGTTTTTAAGGGCTTCACCAGTGTCAGCAGTTCAACTTTTTTCCTCTGTTAAAGCAATCAGATCTAATTAAGTTTAACCTACAGTTTTATCTTAATCAAGCTTCTTTAATCATCATCTTACCCCATTTTCTTATCTGCTATTCACAGGTCAGCAAGTGGTTTAAAAATGCACGATATGCTGCTCTTAAAACGAGAAAGGTCACTTATCACCATTCTAATTTTTTTTTCTTTTCTCTGTTATCTATCATTGACAATATTAGAGTGCTTTCTGAAAGGTTATTTATTATCCTTTTTTAACTTACTGTGGTTTCTCTTTCATATGCAAAATTAATATGCTATGTTCCCCTCAAGTCTTTGATCTTTTCAAGCCTTCTTAGTTACAGGTCTGTTATAGAAATGATCCAAAGGCATGCATCATAACTTCCTGGTTCAGCCTCTTTATGCATGGATTTGAAAGATTTTCAAGCCAACTTTACATAATTTTTGGTCAGAATTAAATCATATAAATTATTGAATGCTTCCATGCATAACTTGATTCTTCTCAATTGAATATGTTAGAGGTTGTTATTTGTATATTATCCAAAATCATCATTCTGTTAAACATGCTTTCCTCTATAAATCCCATATTGATGGGTCTTACGTAGATTTGAAAACTAAGAAATGACACCTCTGAAGTTATGCAAGTCTTGACTCCAGTCTAAGCAATGATCTAACGCTGAATACCAGCCCTTCTTAATTACTGCATGAATCACTTTATTGGTTTAGTGTGCACAAAAGATGGAATTAGCAAGCATGATGATTTTAATGGCATTGGATTTGGAACTTCTTTCTTCATGATACACCACCTAAATTATACCTTACTCTTGTCAGCAACCTACTCATTTACCTACAGACATTCTTCCCTACCTGTATACTGCTATAAACCTTCCACTTTTGCTTAGCGTAGTGATTTATGCTACATCTAACCTCTTTCCGTTTATCAACAATTTCGGCAATCAACAAAACAATATCTTCTCATGTTACATTGTTGTAACTGAGACATGGATTCGTCGACCTTGTTGCTTTATGGTTAACAGTTCTGCTATTAAGTTATCTCCTTCCACATCATATTCAACTATTTGCTCCATATCCCATTTTCCTTGCTCATGTGATAACGTTGCGGAATACACTCCGTGTGTTAAGGAAGATTTTCCAAGCATGTAAGCAAACACACCCAATCCTAGAGCTCACCAAGGATATCTGCAACTCAAAAGTGTCTTTTTCCTCCTCTCTCAAGCAACCTTTTCTTGGACTGACATAGGTCTATGGAGATAGACTAGTTGAAACTACTTACTGAAGGCATACCCGAGGCTGCCATAAAGTTCTCATTGTTTGGTGGTAGAATTCCTCAAGCAGAAAGTATTCTTACTCTGCTATTACACTGATTTTGTAGCAGTTGATGCTATGTGTGTGGATCAAGGCACTAACGGGCTTACATCCTCTTTTTCGTTATGGCCTTTATAATATGTGGTTATCTTGTTAGGAAGGACTAAATTAGCATCTTTGCCTGCTGTCAGTCAAAAGAAGCTGTGAGTTAAAACTATCAGAAATAATTTGAAATGCAAACTCTGCTCTTTGGATTTCATGCTTTCCATACCGTGGACTTTTTTACTTCTAATAGTATTGTCAAGAATTAGGCCATTAACTTTATAAGTACTATTTTATCATTCAATCATATTGGGGACATATGCTTTATGAAAGCCTTTCAGAATACATGGAATATGTGTGTAAGATATTTAGACGTAGTCAAAGTACATGATGTAGATATTAGATTCACTTTGGTTGGATATTCGGGTATAGACCAAGTAGATTGATGCACATTCTAGATTCAGTTTGGTTTGTGTTACCAAATTATATCTCATGTTCCTTCTGTATCAGTTATAAGAGATTTAAAATCATTTTCCAATCTTGATAACAGGCAGGAATCACCAAACCACATCACGTTAATAGTGTCACCAAAAGAACAAGAATAAATGCTGGAAAGTCACGAAGCTTTGATGAAGTTGCATCAGTTGACGATTCTATTTTGCTACCCTTGTCATCCATCATTCATGTACGTGGAAATTTTAGAAATATTCTCCAGAGAAAGACACAAAGATCAATGAACATCCCTTCAAGAATGCAGCATAAAAGAGCTGCCAATACACGGTCCACTAATGAATTTCAGGTAATACATCAGATATTGTGGTCTTATCGGATGCACATTTTCTTCTTTAGTTTGTTTTGACTTAGATGTGTTTCATCTTTCAAGGATCCAATGTGATCAATGCCCTTGATCTGGTGTTATTTGCAGACTTTCAGAACCAGTCTTACTGCGAATCAAGGCCCCTCCATATCTGTCAATGGAAATTTGTTGGAGCTAATTTTACCACACAGTCAGGTATAACAGTTTTTAACATTATGCATGAATTCCACCTTTTTAGGTTTGTTCCACCTCTGTGGGCTATGTCAACTTAATAATCCTTCATATAGGCGAGAACATCAGTTACCAACAGCATGAACCTCAAGAAACAAGTATGTGGTCGAAGAAGTAAGTTTACCTTGGAGAGAGCATTCAGAACCAGGAGAGGAACTGTATTTCAGCAACATGAGATGACCGAGAACCAGCAGCTTTACTTGGCTGAGATTGAAAGACTGTGTGGTCTTGAAGAAAGGCTTCAGAACTTGAAGAAGGCACTGCTATCATGCAAAGATAATGAGAGTGAATCAGTCAAAACTCATTTGACTGAACAAAGTGTGATCTATGTTCCTGTTGCTGAGGTTAAGGTAAGGGAATGACATCTGAAAATCATCTCATAAATGTTAAGTTGTTGTACTATCTTAAAAATTACTAGTAATAGTTATCATTACTCAGAATCTATATTGTTATGGCAAGCAGCTGTTGAGCCAACAACAAACGATAAAATTGTACAACAAACTTTTCTTTATTTATTATCATAACACTCCATTTTTGCCATTAGTTATGCTTTGTACTCTCTCCCATGCATGTCAAATGTATGATTCCTTTATGTTTGTGCTAGACCAGATTAATGTGATGGGAAACAAATGTAATAATAAGACCATCATGTTGGATTGCTGATCATACTGGACGTGGTATAGTGTCATAAAAAAAACGCATATCTGCTGGGTCAATATGATGTGTTCTGCTACGCTGGAGATTGAACCTTTTATTTGAATCAAAGAGAGTTTATTAAACAGTCAAAACTTGGAAGAGTACAGCCATCAGCTAAAATTTTATAGCACATAAAGTCAAACCCCCCAGAGAGGGGGAGAGACCAGACGTACATCTCATCAGCCATGATATGAGATCAAACCTTCCAATATATTCGAGTGTGTTGGTCAACTGCTGAATAAATTCAAATTACTTGGTTTAATTCATACAGTTGTATCAAGATAGAATATGTTCTCCAGTGAGAACCACCAGCTTGTCTTGAAGCCATATTGCAAGTTATATACTGGTAAGTTAGCTTAAGAAGTTATTGATAATTTAGTTACTTGTGCTGGGCTCATTAAATTACGTTTCAAAGAAGAGGAAACGAAATCTAAGTGGTTTTTGTATGGGAACATAAAAAACAGAGGTTTTTTATATTAGTGGCTGCTCAAGTGAAGAAATTGATGCAATTATTGAAAGCTTCTGATACTCTGGTGGCACCAGAACAGGTCAACTGAAAAGGTTACATGAGTGGAGATTGGTACATGAACAAACTTGATGATTTTTGTACGGGTAATATAAATTGGTCAGTTATTCTTGTTTGGTTATGATACAAACAACTTTCTGCTCTCTAATTTTACACCGAAGCTCCTATAAACTTGCACGATTATGTCAAATACCTTTGTATAAAGTTTGCAAATAACAACGTATAATTAAAACATTTTTGAAGTGCCATGATAATCAGAATAAATAGAAATTTGGACTTGTGCCAGAAGGGAATGCAGTTGGTAAGCAAGCGATAATTAACATAATCACATTCTTTTGTTCTCAATAACAAGTTGGTGCATTCCAGACTATTTAAAAGTTAAAAAGTCATCTTGTCCCTTTTCTTCAATAACTTGTGCATGCACTCCGATCTGCCCACATGTGCTAATATATGTTTGATTAATCAATACGATGGAATCAAGAATTCACACCACACTTCTCACTCTCACAGCTTGAAGAGGAATGTACTGTCTTAACTTCATGACTGCCATAAAGAAATCAAAACTCAAGTCCTGAACGAATTATCAGCACAACTTTAATCGAGTATTCTGTTAATAGGTGAGAAATACAGCCAATAAGCCATTGTACACAAACTTGTATCTTAGTCTAGGTCGCTATCAGTGACTTGACTCATGTTCACATGGACCCCTAATGTCACAGGCTATGCAAAGGTTATTATGCAATGAGAACATCGTCAATCCTGACAGTATAGTTTCAGTTAGGCATTGTATTGAAGTAGCTAGTCAATGCAACATGTTACACCCAGATGTTGATATGGAGTCTCTACTCTAGCAACTGAGAATGGAATGCTACCATTTTATGTTCATCCTTATAGCCATGACAATTCAAGGAACAGGAAACCGGAGTCTTGTTTTTCCTTCATTTAACCAATCAATCGTCTAAGTCTCCTATTTTATTCCTCTAGATCTTAGAAATCTAATATCAAATAGACATCACATGCTATTATAATTTACCAAAAATATTCATGAGCGGAATTAAAAATAATAATAATAATAATAATGCCATAAAAAATGCATCTCATGTGAAAAACATGGATTTGTTACACAACTTCCGACAGATTCCATGCGTTCTTGAACTTCTATCAGTAGGGGCTCCCATATGCTCTTTAACATAGATATATACATGCGTGCATGTACACTTACATAGAAAAAGAAAGCCTTTATTATATGAAAAATGCTAAAGATCATCTCCCAGTCACTGCTTAGATCGCCAATCTTGTGCAGCAATCATTGATTGGTAGAACAATATCACGCCTCTAACACCAACCATCTCTTATGTACCGCACTAATCTCCGACCGCGACATAGAACCAGTGATCTTGGCTTTGACAGGACGGGCAATCCTAAACATTTTTTTTTATCCATTATAATTTTCTTATTGCTGCTCTTTTAAGCAATGTCCATCTTTTATTGTTCTTGATGCCATTTTTCTTAGATATTGTTATTTGGTGATTGCTGAACTTTACGTCATTTATTTCAAAAGGGTGTTCAGCTTTTCAAGTCATATTAATATTTCTTTCTATACCTTATTCTGAATTTTGTAAACAACTTTTATTATATGTTACAACTTACCAGTAGGTCATGGATGAACAGTGGAGAAGGGGAGAAGGGCACATATGCATGCAGGAGCATATATATTGAATTCTTCCTTTCTAAATCAAGACCGTTTCAAAGTTGACTTCATGGTTCCAGAAAAATCCCACCGTATCTTATGGGAATGACCGACAATCAATACTAGGTGATTATCTTCAACATTTTAGGTCTGATTCCAAGAAAAAACTTGTTAACAAGGTTGCCCTGATTGGTTACTCGCTAAAATTGACCTTGTTGAGATCCACCTTTTTCTTTTTCATGGCTTTTAGTAATCAAATTATGGCTTTTCAATATCACGCTCGGACAAAGATGAGCACTCTACATCTACCACAGAACGAACGACCTAACTGATGAAATCGAAGGAGGAGCAAATCTGGGTTTGACCCATCTCTCATACATAACGCAGATTCTACCGTGGAGGGCACAGCGAGAACCGAGAAGACGTACATGGGCGCACTCGTCGTCACAAGATGCAATAGATCTGCAGCCTTTTCCCAAGCGAATTGATGGAAAACGTAACTAATTTATTCGCACTTTTTAAGTGGCAATTGAAGCGTTGCCTGGTAACAGATAGAAAGCGTACAAATCTCCTATTTCCCAGCCAACCACTGTGATGATAAGTTGATAACAATAATTTGGTTCGGAGAAAATGATCAGATTGAGTTTTCACCTCTAGAACCACCATCGAATTCATGCTTGGCATTTAAAATGCATTCCGATCGGCACATCTGACTCACCCTCTTTTAATAATAATTTTAACCATCAGCTTTTCCACACCTATTTATGCTCGGCGTAGTCACGCCCTCTCGATGATTAAAAAAACATGGAGATGACAATATGACATCGGGTACTTAAATAAGTGCCACCAGCCCATCTCAAGGTTAAACTCTTCCAACCTCCAAGCCATAAGCAAGTATGCACTAATTTTCAGAGGCTAGACCCCAGAATAAAGACCTAACAGCAAGTAAAGAAAAGGTTTTAAGAATAATAAGGCAAATTTTATTGGATTTATTTCTCTTCTCCACATTCTCTTCAAAAGCCCAAACCTCCCATTTTGGTGCCTCTCAAGCTACTCTCTATTCCATCCACCACAGCCGCTTAACCAGATGTATTCCTCCATAGACTCATGAATCGGCCAGGCTCTCTTCCTCTATAGCTTGCTGGAGAAGGGAAGAACTCCTAACAAACCGGCCCTGAAAAGAACAATGGGGGACCCAACAACAAGAATTCTTCATTGGAATCATTCGTCAAGTAACCAAAAAAAAAATCAATAAATAAGAGAGGTGGAAGAAAACAGAAGGGAGGAATCTTACACTTGCCTTCATCCGGGGGCGTTGGTCGGCGTTCAACTTCCGGACCTGGTAGCGGATCTTCTTGGAGAAGAGTCGGGTCCTCCGCTTCTCCTTGTACCTCAGCATACTAGCCTCCCTCACCCCACCACCGCAGCTACCCTCTAGAAACAGATCCATGTCTGCTAGTTTCGCCTGCCAAAATTATCAATTCGACACTCCGGAATCAGGATACAGCCCAACATACAACACAATTCTAAGCCAATAATAACGCTACCTAAAGATCTTATGCATCAAGAGTTTTTCTTCTATACATTTCTACTTCAAAATTACTACTTTTATAAAATTAATCCGAACTCTTTTAACGCGTCAATTAAAAAAAAAAAAAAAAAAAATCCATCGGTCTCCGGATAGATCGATCAAACTCCAGTTGTCTGACGGTTGGGATGATCTAGCTAGTGAAATATCAGGTGATTTCTGATATCAAATTGTCGACCAAGAAGGGAGTTTTGATACATACAAGAGCTTCAGCAGAGGAATGCGGCGAGTCGGGGCTATCAGCGAACACGGACCCATGGCCAGACCATGCCCTGAGGACCTCCTCATGGTTCAATTTCAGGCCCAAAACAGACTTGTTGAAGTTCCCCGGTTTGGCGGCGGCGGCGGCGGTCGGCGGGCCTTCCACTTCCTCCTTCTCTACCTTCGTCGTCGTCTTCTTCTTCTTCTCCGATGATGGCGTCGAGGTCTTAAATTTGGGGACAATCTGTTGCATGGGAACCGTCGGAGACCTCCACCAGTCCCCCTCGTCGAAATGCCTCAACGCCCGGGGCATGTTTCTTCGGAACTGAAATCCAAGCCCGAGCTCGAACTTGCCGCCCAAGCCGAACCCCATCAGCCTCCCAAGGTAGGGATCGATGAGGGAGTCGTTATTGCTGCAGGCATCCTTGCCGTCGGTATTGGTGGTGGTGTTCATGCTGAGGTTGCCCATGATGCTATCGATGCCCTCTTGGACCTCCTCATCGAGGATGGATTCTGCATCAAAATCCTCCTCAAAGGGGAAAGGGGAGATAGCGATAGCCTCTCGGAGTTCATTGCTCGCCGGGCTCGTGCACTCCTTGTCGATGGAACTCTCCAGCTTAGGCTCGATTCGGAAGGAGGGTTGTTCAGGGGATGTCTCACGGATGAGGAATGCGGCGTCGCTGAGGACGGGCAAGGGAGGGAGGAGCTCAGAGGAGGTGTCGGGGAAAGAGTCAAATGGCTTGGTTTGCTTGGATGGCTTCCTGATGCTCTTGGTGGAGAAGATGTTGGGGTAGATGGTGGAGAGGAGGGCGGCGGCCTCATTATAGATCTGGTTAGGCCTTTTTCGAGGGGTTCGAGCCTTCTTGATGGAGATGGTGCGGGAGGAGTTGCTCGACTCCGAGAGGGTGGAGGAAGGGGAGGAGGTGTGGGAGGACCGGGCTGACGACGAGGAGGATTTCACGATGTCGAGGTCGAACCCGTAGGCTCGGCTACCGCCGCTGCTGAGCAACGAAGACATTATTGCCTCGAAGAAGCTTTAGAATAGTGATGTACGGTCTATGGGGCTTTGAATCCCATAATTTGGATGGGGATGGGATTGGGATTGCGATTGGGCATCACAACAGGTCATCCTAAAACCCTAAACCCAGATTGAAGAGATCAAGTGCAGATCCAAAAGGGAATGAAGAAATGGAATCAGAATTTTTTAGACTTTGCTAAAACCCTAAACCCCACCTCGCAGGAAATATATATCGAATTCAGAAGTCGCCAGAACCCTAAACCCAGCACCAAATCAAGTAGGCAAAAGAGTTAACAAAATAATATGAAAAGGGGCCCAGGGAAACGTTCCAAATCCAGGTTTTATAAGAGAATTTTTTTAAAAAAAAAAAAATTAGGAATGATTCCCAGAACAGAGAGAGAGAGATGGGGATTAGAAAAACCGCGATTGGATCCCGGTGCTCTCGAAGCCCACAAACGCCGGCCCAATTCGCTCCAAGAAGCAAAACTTACACCTGAAAGCAGGAGAATGAAAGGAACCGATGATCAGAAAGGGAACTCTCCAATCCCAAAATCATCACCGAAGACTCCCGGTCTCAAAGCCGAAAGACAGGGCAAGCGCTTCTTCGGAAACAAGCTAGAATTCCAAAGAAAAGAGCACGGAACCAAGTGGGAAAATTTCACTCGGAAGCTCATAATCGAATCGGGAATTCCATGGGCAACGGGCACAAGTCCCTGCCAAAACTGAAATAGAAAGAAAGGTAGGGGGGAATAGAGAGAGAGAGAGGCGGAAGAGGGTCAGCAGTCTCGGGAGGGAAGGAGAAAGTTGTGGGAACGGCGCAGAGCGGGGGGTGCGAGGAGGGTTAAGGAGATGAGTGCGTGTCGAGGGTTTCGAGAAGACGGAGCAGAGGCGTTTTGGCGAGAAAAGGGAGGACGCGACAAGGCTCGCTTTCATCTCCACTCAAAACAGACAAGACCCGCTTTCGTCAGCTGGGCAATCTGGGACCGCTGCAGGCCCCTCTCCTTCTCTCTCTCTCTGGTACTGTCCTGGTGAGGTGCTTAGCAGATTATTTCATGCAGTGTGACCCATATGCCCATGCCAAATGCAAATGAATGTTTGATGGTTCAAGTTAGAGCCGGCGGAACATAATCCCGTGCACTAATCTGATCTATTTCTATGTATTATAAATAAATTTAAATTTAAATTAAATAAATTTAGATTATAAATAATTTAATTTATTTAATTTATTTCATATTTAGATTGAATTTAAATTTTTAATCTATTTAATTTATTTAATTCTTCTAATATGTAAATTAAATTGAACCAGATAACTTATTTAATTCATTTAAGATCTGTTTAATTTATTTAAAATTTACTTAATATATATTTGATCTATTTAATTCGATCTGTTTAATTTATTTATCTCATTTAGTTAGTTTAATTTAATTTAATTTATTTAATAAATAAGATAAATAATTGAATCAAATTATCTATTTAATAAATAGATCAGATTCAGGTCTGAATTTTCGATCTGTTTAGTAAATAAATTGAATTTACGTTGTCGATTTTCTGATCCGACCCATATTCAATCTGATCCAACCTAATTATTACTCCTGTTTTAACTATCATGCCCTTTAAAAAAAAAAAACTTCTCTCCAAATTTACAAAAAAAATCTTGATAATTTTAATATATCAAAAAAAAATTGTTTGTCACAAAATATATCAACCAGAAAATATGATTGAACATTAGATATTTATAATATATAAAAGTTTGATTAAAAAGAAAAGGAGAAAAATATTGGATTCCAATGGTTTTTTTTTTTTTTTTTTTGGTGAAGAAAGTGCTCAAGGACACGAAAATATTGAAATCATTGATCAACAGAAAGGAGACATCAGGGGACCTATGCTACCACAATAAAAAGAATCAATAATAAAAAAACTTATTAATTAAAGGTATGGTCACACTTCCTTTTTTGGAATGGATGCGCGGGTACTTTGGTCTTTTTAAACAGCCAAATGAACGCAGCAGCGCCGCGTGGGCGCAGTTCTCCGAAAATCCGAGGGCAATTCTCTTGGGATTATTTGGGCCATCACCCACACCATCCTCCGCTATTAGCATATCTGATGACATGGCACTCTCTCGTTGGGCCGAGCGGATTTTAAGGCCACGTGTCTGCCTTTCACGTGAATCAAGGTGAGGTTGTGCGTATACCTGCCTTCGGATCTCGCTAGGAGATGCCGCTGATTGGGCAATTTGGCCGTGTTCTGATCGTTGGTTTATGGTCGTTTTGGGCCGTACGTTGTGGCCCTTGGCTTTTTCACCTCGCGATGGTTGGTTTGGGGGAGCCGCAACGGTGGCCCTTGAGGATTGGTAACCATTAGAATATCTAGGATGTTTTTGTTCAGTAGATGGGATATTTCGCTAAATATCTATAAAAGTTACCTAACGTGTCTCACATCTGTGGGTAGGTATATTGAAGCGTTGCGGATTGCTCTACGACACAGCAGGCAAATTATTGTGGAGAACTTTGAGTAGCATCTAGTAAATATATAACTCTATAATTGAGGACCTGATAAGATATAACTTTCTTTTAGTTATTTCTTAATGCTATCGAAGTTAGATCCAGCAAAAAAAATAATTTGATATCAATTTCTATCTAATAATATAAAGTAGATGCATTGAATGATTGACGTATGCTTGTGACCTAAAACATGGGCACGACAAGGGCCCTTGACGTGTGGAGGTTTTTTTTTTTCTTTTTTTTTTTGTGTGTGTGTGGGGAAAAATAGAGGACTGTTTGATCAATCTACTGAACCCTGTACTAATTTCTGGAATAATATCTTACATCTCGACCAAGAAACCATATCATATCCATCAAGAATCAACTTTTAATGGATTAAGGTGCAACTTCTAAAATTTTAGAAACCATAAAAAAAAATTTATTTTATCATATATATAAATATATATAAAATAATACTCTGCAGATGAACGTCAGGATGTTACCAACTCAGCTCCTCAAATGAGTTTTATTATGCCACATGGACTACAAAAAGGATGCATCGCGTGGAGGGATTCAAAGAAGGAGCAAGCTGCATGTAAGGAAGGTGTAGTCAACGGTGTGGGTTACGGGGTCAAAGAGAAGTTTGAAGCTCTTGAGATATCGATAACATACCTGAAGATGCGGGGTAGGAGAAGGGAGAGCCACCATTGGAGGCGGTGCCGGTGGCGGTTGTGATCATCACCGTTGGATCAGAGAGAAGAAGATCCCGACGACAGCAGCTACTGGGATCAGAATCTTCGTCAGGAGATTAGAGAGGACCGCCGTAGATTCATATACACAGAGTTTTTGATGGAGGAGGGGATGGAAGGTGGCAGCGAGGTGGTGGTAGTGGTGAAGGAGGAGGAGGAGGCGGCGGAACGAGCATGCGGCCGATGGCAAGGCTGAACAAGATGGCCCCATCGTCGTTCCTGACGAAGATGTTCGAGATGGTTTTGGTGTTCGCGTGGATGGCCGTTGGGGCCTGAGGGGGATGGGGGTGGTGGTCGTGCAGAGGCAGAGGTTGAGGAGGAGAGGCGAGGGGGGTTGGGGGTGCCAGAGCCGAGGGAGGAGAGGGGAAGAGAGTTGGTGGCATCGTAGCCGGAGGAGGGGAGGGGCAATCGCCGGTGCTCGTGCGGAGCCACGGGACTCGGGTTCGCTGGGGCTGGGGGAGGGAACAAGAGGGCACGACGATGGAGTGGGGCCACGAAGGGGACAGGAGGGGTGTTGGTGGCGTCGGAGCCGAAGGAGGAGAGGGGAAGAGATTTGGTGGTCGCACAGAGTCGGATATGGCACAGACGACGGTGAGGCGAGATCGGATTGATGGCGTTGGATCCGAAGGAGGGGAGGGGCAGTTGTCGGTACTCTCATGGAGCCACGGGGGCTCGAATTCACCAAGGACGAGGGAGGGAACAGGAGGGGACGGTAACAGGACGGGGCCACAGAGGGGAGGGGAGGGGGTTGGTGGCGCCAGAGCTGGGGGATGCGGCGAGGCGGGGGGTGGGAGGAAAGACAGCGGGAGGAAGGGAAGGCAAGGGAGAAAAAAAGAAAAAAGAAAAGAAAAAAATATTTGGAGGGAGAGAGAAAAAAAGAAAAAAATTATTATTTTATTACTAATAATAATTTAAAATATTATTTTTTTAGGATATTAATTTTTTAAAAAAATATTTGGAGAGGGAGAGGAAGAAAGAAAAAATAAAAAAAATATTATTATTTTATTATTAATAATAATTTGAAGCAGAAGAAAAATATTAATTTTAAAATAATAATAAAAATATTTTTTTAAAATATTATTTTAAAAATACTATTAATAATAATAACCTATTATTTTAAAAAAATATTTCAAAAAATTAATAATAAAAATTATTTTAAAATAATATTAAATATATTATTTTTAAAATATTAATTTATTATTAATAATAATTCGAATAATAACAAAAATACAGCAATATCAGAAAAATTATTTTCATGCATCCAGCATAAATATGGTGGGGTGGGGCCGTGGTGGGGGCAGTGCGGATAGTCGTGACTTGGGTCTCATGCTGTGGGGGCAGGGGCGGTAGAAGGAAGGAAAAAGAAGAAAAAAATAAAAAAAAATATTTAAAGAGAAGGAGAAAAAATATATTATTATTTTTATTATTAAATAATAATTTGAAACAAAAATATTAATTTAAAAATAATAATAATAGTATTATTTTTTTAAAATATTATTTAAAAATAATATTTTTATTATTAATTTAAAAATAATATTTATATAATAACATATTATTTTAAAAAAAATTAATTTTAAAATTAATAATAAAACTATTCAGTAAGAGAAGACTTGATCCAGACTAGTCGACGTATCTCTGGCTAGAAGCTGAACTTTGACAGACTCAAACTCTGAATTTAGGCCGTACAGGAAGTACTAAATCTGTTTTTCCTATAAATGCTTCTGGAACCCATCAACATCAACAGAGAATTGTGGAACAAAAGTTCTATAATGATCTGTTTCAGACCAGAGATACTTCAATGCGGTGGCATACTCCGTAATAGATAAATCTTTCCGACGAAGCTGATGCAATTGAGAACGTATCTCAAATGCTTGGACAGAATTCTACTTCTGTGAGAACATCTAGGCCACTGCCTCCCAAACCTCATGTGCAGTCTCCAGTAGCTGCACACTTCTGGTCACACTCTGTATCATGATATTGAGAAGAAACATCAGAACAATAAAGTTTTTCATTCTCCATTGAGCCACATCCTCCTCGTCAGTAGTAGGCTTCCTCTTTGCACCGATGAGATATCCTTCCAGGTCTCATCCTTGAGCAAGCCGATAAGTGTTCCTTTCCCATTGTAAATATGTCACTGGGCCATCAAGTTTTACAGTCATCTGAAGAACATTCAGCGACTTACCATCTCTTGATAAACCACCAGATTGAGTGGTTACCGTAATAAGCCGACCTAAAGACCTTCAAGGTTTTGCACAATAATTAGGTTGGACATCTCCAAAAAAAAAAATCATGCACTATCTCATCGACACACTATCAATCAATCACCATATATTCCTCAACTACAGACTTTCAAGCATCCAGCCACAAAATTGGACTCTTTTTTTTTTTTAAAGGAAATCAACTATAAAAGAAGAAAGGTGCTGACCTTTTTTTCTGTTCGGATCCCGTGGTTCACGGGTGAATTTCGTTGGCAAGAAAGGAAGAGAAGGCGGGGCGGGGGGGCGTTGCCGGTGATTAGAGCGGATGAGGGAAGGGGGGGCGGTCAAGGCAGAAGGCGTCATTGCTGGTGAGCGGGGCGGATGAGGGAGAGGGATGAGGGAGGCGAGGGATGAGAAAGGAGGGCGATAGGGGCGACGGTGGGTGGTGGGGGCCACTATGGGCGACAGTGGATGGTGGGACGACGGTGGATGGTGGGCGGAGGTGGGGAGGGTGGTAGTAGAGACGAGAGAGGAAGAAGGGAAGGGCAGGGAGATTAGGAAGATTAGGGATTGGGTTTAGGGATTGAGGGATTTAGTGTCTTGATGTTGATGGATTGGAGAGGAGGGATTGAGTATGGGAAAGGAGGGCGATAGGGGCGAGGTGGGTGGTGGGGGCCACTATGGGCGACAGTGGATGGTGGGACGACGGTGGATGGTGGGCGGAGGTGGGGAGGGTGGTAGTAGAGACGAGAGAGGAAGAAGGGAAGGGCAGGGAGATTAGGAAGATTAGGGATTGGGTTTAGGGATTGAGGGATTTAGTGTCTTGATGTTGATGGATTGGAGAGGAGGGATTGAGTATGAGATCGGGTAATGGGGAGGCAGTGAAAAAAAAAATTCATGCATCAGAATCTGAGAGCTCTGATACCATGATGAATGTGAAGAGAAGAATTTATTTTTTCAATACTCAAGAGGATATACAAGGGGTCTATAAATACAGATATATAGACCCAAATATAGAAAAAGAATAGCAAGAATATACCAAGAAATAATATCCTAAGATTCTTATTTAGGTACATTTCTAATTAGGTCCAATCTTCTAATATTTTATTAGGAATCAACTATGGTTAGCTTAGATCGATATAGAGTTGAGCTGAGGATTGAAGCAGATCGGTATTTAGTTGGTCTGATCTGAAAATATACTTATAATTAAGATGGCTCTGATATTACCATATGATTTGATGATGAGATCGATTTATATATATCAATACAATGAGTCTTATTTATTAATGAAATTCTGACGTAGTTGAGTTCAAATTAACATTGATAAATTCCTAGCACATCCATGCATTGCTCGGTTCAAAAAGTATATGTTTTCTTTTGATCTTTCAGATCTTTGGCCGAGGGAATTACAAAGCCTACGTTGCCATCTCATGGTAGTAAGATCATGGGGCAGAACATATCATCAAAAAACCAACCCAATGACATGACTTGTAGTCAGCAGATTGCTTCGAGGTCAGCGTCGTCATCTCCTTCCATGCTACGGTGCTTGAGGTACCGGCATGGACACGTCGCTGCATGCATGGACACGTCGCTCTTTGTAATCCACCATTTACTTGGTCTCTTTGATGAACGGTCCCAAACAAATGCTCCTCGTTCCAATTGTATCCAGGTATCTTCGGCTGCAAACAAAATTCGCTAGAAATCGAGTCTTATCTGATCACCGAATTTTGTGGCCATGGCCTCTCTTTGCTCTACTAAGAAATAAAATCTCAGTTGTGTCAACTAGCAATTTTAGAAACTGTACGTCACTTCTAGATAAACCATGAGGGATGGAGAGGGGTGAGAGAGAGAGACATTGCATTAGTATGTGAGCTTCAATAAATCAGACATTACTTACATTGACAAATGTTATAGTTCACTGAATTAAAACTAGATCTTCTGGGTTGATCTTTCTTATCTGGCGCCTTGCCAAGGGCCGAGCATTCTGGATCAAACCCACAGTTGCCCGCTAGAAAAAGTAGATCTTTCTCGGCTGCACCTACTCAATGGGAAGTTGACAAAAAATGTGCCATGGTCTTTGGATTTTTCAACACCATACAGTAGATTGGAATACAAAAAATCATAAAATAAATATAAATATATCAAAATGTATCTTAGAGCTTGGAACAGCTATTGATGATTGCTGTAGTAGTATCACATGGAAGAAGAAAATATAAAAGCAAGGTAGATCTTTTTCTTTTTCTCCTCTTTGATGCATGTCTTCTCAATAAAATAGATGCTTTCTAATAATATAGAGATCTTGATGTCCTAAAATTTTTCGACAGGCAGATATATAGAAGTATATTAGGGATCTAGCCTAATTAATAATACTAATACCCACTATGAACCAAATATGACAATATAGATTGGAATACAAATAGATGCCTTCCATCATAGAGCCTATGAACCAAATCAGACAAATACTAATACCCACTATGTTACATAACTAAGACAATAAAGCCGAAAAGAATCATTATGATCATAAGTTAATTATATGCTTCTTAAATATTCATTCAGTATTGCTAACTGGGTAGTGTTTGACTACCATTTAACATCTAAATTATATTGTCGTGGTTCCTCTTGGCTCTTTATCTTGCCAAAATTAGTCTAACATGTGTATATTTCCATGTTGCAAGAATTGTTCTCAATGAGTTTCAAGTTGTATTGCACTCAACAGATTATATTGCTCCAGATGACATGCATGATTTTCCAACTTCATCACAAAAGAGAGCTTATATCAATTAGAAGTTGTTTAACAATAATGCTTATTTAGGAAAACAAGTGAGCTACAATGCAAAGCACAGGGAGATTCTATACCAAATTACGTGGCCCAATATTGGACGTGGATTTAGCATTTGACATTTACTATAGAGAAGCTAAACCTTTGTATCTCATCAATCAGTGAGTTCAAAATGTCATTGTTGAGGTGTATGTTTTCATTTTATTTTTCAAGTTTTCTAGACAACCGGTCAAAGCTAGCTTCACTAGAAGGTGATCCAAGGATGTCTTGTTGTACCATGTGAAGCCCAATAGTAGCATCCTTCAAAAACATTAAAGTGCACAGAGCTCGGTCCGTGGACAGTTTCTCCAATATCCGCCTACCAGCGGCTTTTTCTCCCCCCCTTTTTTTTGATGGAGAAATAATAATGGTAGCACCAAGTAATTAATCAAATTTGCTGCTAAAAGACAGTAATTTCTAGCTAGTACTGAGCAATTAGTCACATTCTCGTGACAAAAATAATGGATTCACGATGTTTAGTAGTGAGTGTTTTTAAAAAATTTGAGAAATGTGTTATGGCAATTAGTCATTCTTATGTCCACCTCACACAATCCTTGTTAAAAAAAAATATATATGAAATGCATCTCAAAATATTGGTATTTCATGCTCATGCATATAAACAACCATACCAGTTTCCCTTTAATATGGTGAAAGAGTGTACCTGATATGTTTCCTATATTATAATAACCTTTGCAAGGCTGCGCACTTAACTTAACTGGGTGGCTCTGATCATAGATGACTGTTTATATGATGCTCAGTAACTACAAGCATGTTTGATACATCAGTAGCCAATTTTATATGGAGCACGAAGAAGCTGGCACACCAAAGTCGCCGACTTTAGTGAGAATCGGTGATAGATTATGGACATCTATTACACTACTTGGAGATTACAATAGAGTAACAGATAATTTTGCTTCTCCCTTGTTTCTCCGCCTCTCCCTGGCCTTCTTCCGCTTCTCCTCCAAGAGTTCACGGCTGTGGGCGCTCTGTCGAGATCCTGAGCCATCTCCGGTGGCCGCCGTCGAGCTCCGACCATCGCGTTCCTTTGGCGGCTCAATTGATGGTGGATTTGGAAACATCTGGCATACGTTTGCCATCTCCCTCCGGAGGTCAAGAAGCCCATGCTGTTTCTTTCCTTTCTCTCTCTTCTCCATGACTTCAAATTATTTATGATGAAAGAAAAGGAGCTCCATGATCTGACATTCGTGAACTTGGACGTCGCCGAATGGAATTTGTGAAGTATATATATTCTGGTAAACTACTCACAGAACTTGCTGTCACCATTCGTGGTGTTCACATGTAAATCCAATTGTTTTTTTTTTTTTTTGGTAAACATGTAAATCCAATTGTTTAAGATGGAAGCACAGATTTTTTCTTTTGCGAAGTATATTTTGATAAATTTATTCAGAAAGCCTTGATATAGATAAAATGTGATGATGGTCATGAATGTTACTTATACATGACGCATTGGGCCCATGATCATTGTCATTGAGAGAATATATTAATTTTTTATATTAGAGTGTGCCTTATAATTTTTGAGAAACTATGCTTTTTCCTCGGAAAAAAAAAAAAAAAAAAAAAAAAAAAAGACTACGCCCTACAATTGAGTTGCTTACCAATAACCGCCCATTTGCCCTATAAGCATGCGGATTGCATCACATTCACCACACAAACAACCCTTGACACAAATTAGTGTCCAGGGTTTATAGGAAGCTAGCCTACCTTCTCGGATGTTGAGTGAATTATAATGCAAGGCCAAGTATTTATGCGGCTTCATGCACTAGATCAGATAATGAAGAGGAACAGAAGACCTCTTCGATCAAATGAAACTCAAATCCAACCCAACTTTGTCACTTATGCTGACCTGCAAGAAACATAAGATCTCGTCTATACGAAAGCTGTCTTTGTTAAGAATAAGTTATTTCAACAAACAACTCTTGACAAAAGCTTGGTGTGGGTCAATTCAACCAATGCAGAATATTAGTCACTTCACTAAACCTCTTCACAAAATAAATTGAGTCCAATAATATTTCATTTGCAGCAAAATTTTAAAATATAGTAAATCACAAACATAAATATGTTACTCTTTAGTCACAACATAAATATAAAATAATCATAAATTATATAAATTTAAAAAAATATAAAGATTATTCTATAATATGAATATATATAGAATTTATTGATTATGAATAGAAAAAAAATGAAAATATCTAGAAGAATAAAATAAAATTTTATTATTTCTCATGCTATATATAAGGGGAAAAATTTTGTTATTGAAGTACCATAAGTTATTATACATAACGAGTGGTTGCATGGAGTGAAGTCAGATCGATAGCAATTATAAGATCTATATTATTTTATTTTAGATTAAATGATTTAGTTTGTTTACCCTTGAATGAAGAGAAGAGGTAAGAGGTATATAATGCTAAATTATATTTTCAACTCTAATGAAAATATATGGCCATCATGGAGAGAGAGAGAGAGTGTTGAGTAGAGTATGGCATGTGTAGGAAGAAAAATCGTAAATGTAATTTTTAATCAACTAGCCTGTAATATTGGATTTGGATGATCAAATATCAAGAATATGATGTAGGGGCTTATAAAAATGTTCTTGTAAGTTTACATAACTAAAATGGCTTTACTATGTTTCAAGTCATCTACCGCTTAACATGTTCATTTGGAAGATGAAAAATATAAGATTTTGTATATCCTAGCATTTCTTCGTGTACTTCATTTTTATTGTCGAATAATTGAGAAAAAGTCAAAATAGGCAAATTCATATAATAAAATGACAACACCTAAGTTCTTATTATTAAATAATCTTTTAAAATATAAAGATGTTAATTACGTAGAGTTGCTCCATCAAAAAGTGTTCGGAGTCCGGATGCACTATTATACTTCAGAGAATTTTTTTCATACAGCTTTAAAATCTATATCTCAAGTTAACATCATCATTAGTTCATAGTTTCAATTTCAACAATAAGTATTTTCTTCTCGGACTTAGACCATATCAAATAGATCGTGATAATTAAAAAATAATAATTGATCATAAATTAATTTATATAGTTCCAATTAAACTAGTGGGCCACAGTTGATCATTGTTTTCCCACAATATCTAGTCATAAAGATAATACCATCTCTAATTTTATCTTTAAATATTTTTAATAATTTAAAATTTTAACATGAGATCTATTGCCAAGAAATGTTTGCTAAGATTTGGAAGTCAGGTAAAGAATAATAATTAGAAGAAATTTGGAGACTCAAATTTTCATAAAATTTATATTTATTTTTATATCTGATTGGTGTTTTTAAAATATTACGAAGAAAATTTATATGCTTACCAAGTGTGCATAGGATAATGTATTTGTGTTGTGTTTGATGAAAAATAATTATTTTTTATTTTAATATGTTCTATTTTTTTTATCGAGCGAGTTGCTTGTACACCACTTCCTTACATATCATGTCATTTAATATTTCTTACTTTCTAAAATTATGATAATAGACTCTCTAAGTTAATAAAAATTTATTGATTTATCATCCTTTCCGGTGAACAAATAATTCTATGCTTCTGCAATGCAATTTAATTAAACAAAAAGTGCTTCAACCTTCCACATGCAGCCTCCAAACCATAAAAATATAAAATAATAATAATAATAATGTGACAAATTGCATCTTTATAATCAAAGCAATAGAGTCACATCATTTTAAGTGAAATAAAATGATAAAACATGAAAATAAAAAGAAAAATCTGGAAATTAAAATTGTTCAGTTAAAACAAATCTTGTTATGCATGGAGCTACTTGTTGTAGAAAAATGAAATCACGTATCTCGACCTAATCCATATGATTGGAACATAATATCTAATGAAATAATTAAAAAAAAAAAAGCATCGCATCCAAAGTCCAAAATATCCCACGCAATGCCAGTGCCTTTCCGCTGATCTTATTAAGATGCGATATTAACAAAAATCGTAGAGCGCACAATCCCACCGGTCTCATCTTGCCATGCCAATTAGTGCGGATTACAATGCCATGTAGACTGGAATTACTCCTCTTAGCCTTCCAACCACAACAAGTACGGAGATGGATGTTGGAGTCACTACATTAAAATCCAAGTGGTTAGTTCCGCCTTTTTCTTCTTTATTTTTTCCAGAATGTTCCGCGTCAGTAAAAAGGGGAAAATGCAAAAGAGAATCCCTGTAGTTTCATCAAACCCAGGGCCCTGGTTCGGTCATTCTACAGTCCGAAACGGTGGAAAATAGGCTGGCTAACTCGGGCCTCCTTTCTTTCTATAATATTTTTTTTTTGTTTTCGTGCTTCTGCCCCACCACCCCTCCCACTCCTCTCTCTCTCTCTGCGCGCTTTTTGAAGCTGTTGTGGGAGACAGGGCAGTGGAAGAAAGGAAGTGCTCTCCTTTCTATCCTCTCCGGGTGCGGCGATGGCGACTATGGCGGCTTGACGCCTTTTCCTCCCCACTCTCGCTCTGCCGGTTTCGCCCCCTCATCCGGCGCTCCTTCCGTTGGATTCTTGAGGTATGGAAATCTCTGTTTTCCCTCGATTTTCTCGTCTTCGAGCTTCACTTGATGCTTTTTTTTTTGGGGGGGGGGGGATTTGGATCTCCACGCGGGGCTCGGATCTGCTTCTACTGAGCTCGTTTCTGATGCAAATGGGAATGCGATTCTTTCTTTCGTCGCCGGTTTGGGATCTTGGGGTGGAGAAAGTAAGATATTTTGGGGACCTGGAGTCTTTTTCTAGGGTTTTATTCTCTATCGTTCAGCAATGTTTTGAACCTGAAATTTGAAATGGGAATGTGGGTTTGTTTGGTGATGCCATCGCGAATCTGGGTTGTTTGTCTGCGAAGATCTTCTATGGAATTTTTCTTGGATTTGTGTGACTTAGTATAGATTTCTAGTGTTCCATTCTGTTTTCAAAGTGAATTTGCTTCCTTTCACTCGTGGGTCCTGAATATTACCTGGATTCATGCCGTTTCCAGTGTTTCAGATGCTTGTCGGTTGGAAAGCTGTGATGGGGAATGGAAGGGATGTCTCTGGTCTTCTTTGCCGTTATAGATCTGTGTTCGGTTTCCTCAACTTGATGTCATGCTAGTGTTTTGCGCTTCTAAATTGTTACTTGGCTTGATTTATATATTGAACACAGAGTTTGATTTCGTGTATTGCCTCACCTTTGGGACCCGGATTTTCTTTGGAGCTGTTGATATGGAGAAAAGCTGATTTTTCCTCATTCAGCATATCATTTAGGGTGTCTGAATGCCTCATTTTAGAATTTAGATCTCTTTAGAAAGAATTGAAAGTGTGGATCGGCACTGTCCTGCAAATGGTACTTTCAGGATCCTGTGATGCCTCCCTTTGGATTATATTTGAGGATATGATTCTGGGTACTCTACTATTGATCTAGGATATATTGTGTTAAATTTGGAGAAAGATAGAGATAGAGGAAAAAGAAATTGGGCATTTTCAGCCTTGCAGTGTTGGACCTGCTGATCCATCCTTTTGACTTCTTGATGTAGACAGCGCTGAGCTGTTTCACATGATTGATGAATGTGGGGTTTCGGTTTTGACATTTTTTTTTCTCTCATGTCCATTTCTTAGAGTTAAAGCTCGATATTAGTCTGACCGACCAATCTACATTATGTTATGCACGACCCCCTTTTTTCTTTTGATTAGACGTTAATTATAAGAAAAATTGAATTTATATCAATCAGCATGGCTTTTAGCATTTCTAAGCTTGCCTGCTTTTCTCATGTTCACAGAATGCAGTATGTTGATTTGATGTGACCTTGACGTTTTTTTTTTTTTTTTTGGGTCACGGAAATTAGGGCTTACTGTTCTGGTTTTAGTTTTTTTTGAATTCCTTGGAAGTAAGTCCCCATTAGGAAGGCAACCCTTCTACCATTGCATTGAATTAAATTACCTAAGCCACCCTTCAGTCCACCACGCGCAGATGCCGGTTGAAGAAGGGGGCATAGGCCAGGTTCCTCTGCACTCCAGGAATTTTACGAAAATTTCCAGTCAGTCCTTAAAGAAGATCTTTTTTCGGCATATCCAATTGATTGAGCATCTATAGCAAGAAATGTTTTCGATGCGTGCAAGCTAATAGTTTCACCTTTTCTTTTTCCCACCATCTATTATAACTGCTTAGAACTTAGCATATTGTACTCATATTCTCAGAAAATAAAAAATAAACATATGAAAAAGTTAAAAGGTAAAATATTGATTTTTTTAAACTCATTTTTATTGATTTGAATTGATACATAATGTTACCATAAGAATGTTTGGTCACAGAAGTCAGGGTTTATATAGTGATTTTGGTTTCCCACATCTTAAGAAACAATTTCCCTATTGTTTAGGCAACCTTAAGGTCTTGATATATATAAAAAAGTCTTTCTCAAAGTTTATTCTTCTGTGTCTTCTCTAAGATGAATCATCACTTCTATAAGGATTGGTGAAATTTTATGAAATTTGCACTGTTTCTAAAAAAAAGCCCAATCCACACAAGCTATCCTTGAAGATGTAATCTGTTAAATCTGGGTTAAAAGTTTTTATTTGTGGCATCTTTTTGCCATGATCAGTTTATGAGCGGCCTTTCATCATATGGCTATCTGGGATTGAGGGAATAAGGGCAGGACAGGCAAAAGAGTAGCCTAGTTTTGGTCGGCAATTCCGGATTTTCTAGATCTGCAGCCTTTCTTTTGGAACAGTTGAAAAGATCAACTTGATGGCAAAAGTGTCAAACTGGGAATTGGAAGTTTACTTACTGCAAATATTCTTGAATGTTTTTTGATTTGATCTGTTTTAATTGGATGGATGGATGGGCACTAAAGGACTATGCTGCTGGATGGGTGGGGGGTTGGATTTACCAGCACATACACAAAGCATCTGATTCTGCAATATGGAAACATGAGCTGCTAATTATTCGGAAAAGCGACCAGTTTCCCTTTTTTTTCCCAATAGAACTCGGGTGATGAGTATCAGCGTGACACGCATGAACCTACATGGTAAGTTGTTTCTTTTTACCTTTTTGGTTGATTTGATGATGTTGGATTTTGAAATTCATTGATACTATTATGTAGAGCAAGGTCCATTTTGTGAATTTTGGGCAGGCAGTAAGCATGTTTTGTTGGTATTCCAGATCTTTCTAGTTCCGAGTTTCTATTGCATGGAGATTTTCTTTTTCTTGATAAACATCTGTGTTCTTGATATCTGGATTTATATGTTAAACTTGAGTCATTGCTTTGAACCTTTTCCTTCTTTGACTTCTATTTGTGGTTCATTTTTTCAATTAGGGGCAAATCTGCATCTTAACAATTTAGCTGGATATCACCTGGCTTAGCTTTTTAAAAGGTTCATACATTAGAGATTGGAACTTGTGGGAGATTATGCTTTCTTACTATGGTTTTTGTTGAAAGCTTATCTTGTTCAGCTGCTAGTCTCCTGGACTTCATCTTCGGCTTTGAGTCAATACCTGGATAATTGTATGTTTTTTTGAAGTCGTAAACTTGTTTATTCTGACTGTATCTTGTCTTTGGATTTCCTATGGCAAATTCTCATATAAATTTGATTCATTTGACGTTAAACTGCCTGAGATATTTCAGGACTGAGGACTGCAGTTTTGATTTCCGTACGATTATTCATATGTTCTTCCTTTTTTTGAATGACCAAGATTTTATTTACGGTAGAGCAATTCTATCCATTATGGATTGATTAGATACCATCGCATCTACCAAGTCGGGTTGTTTAGGTAATTTTTAAATTTACTTTTGCATCAAAAGTAAAATGCTATCTGGTTTCTCTACCACATTATTTCTATGCAGACTAATTTTAAATTGTCTGCAAATCTACTTGATATCTTCTTTTTGCATGTGCATTCTTGTTACTGTTCTTCTTTGATCCTTGAGATCTATACAATATAAGCTTTAGTTTAACCAGAATTTTATGCTTCATCTTATCAACTATAAGAAAATTTTCTTTCCATTTGCTTTTTCGCTTTTCCTATTGTGTGTTGGTTTATCTTTCATTATCTTTAAAGTATTTTTGTTCATAGATTTGTTTATTTTATGATTATGAACTTCCAGTATTTCCTCCCCCCCCCAGACTACCCTTGAGAGCTTCATCAAGGAGTTGTCATACTAGAGTATCTTGCAGTCACCGCTACAGAGTTTTGTGTTCTTCCAGTCAGCATCAAGTGAATCATATCAGCTAAGCTTGATGGGTTCCAGATTCCCATCACATCAGCTCAGCAATGGCCTGTATGTTTCAGGCCGGCCCGAGCAGCCAAAGGAGAAGCCCCCAACAATGAGTTCTGTAGCAATGCCATACACTGGTGGAGATATTAAAAGATCTGGAGAACTTGGAAAAATGTTTGACATTCCTGTTGATAACTCAAAGTCAAGGAAATCTGGTCCTATTACAAATGCTCCTTCAAGGGTTGGATCATTTGGAGGTGGTGCTCATTCAGGGTCTGTCATGTCTAGCTCTGGTGGTCGGTCTAACTATTCGTCTGGTCCAGTTTCATCTGCAGGAATTCCAGTTACTGGGAGCTCAAGTAGACAGAAATCCAGTTCTGGACCTCTTAACAGACACGGTGATTCAGTCAAGAAGTCATCTGGTCCTCAATCTGGAGGAATCACCCCAATGGCTCGCCAAAATTCTGGTCCCGTTCTTGCAGTGCTTCCAGCCACAGGACTCATCACTTCTGGACCAATTTCCTCAGGGCCACTAAATTCATCTGGTGCCCCCCGAAAAGTATCTGGCCCTTTGGATTCCACTGGGCCAGCCAAGCTACATAGCACTTCCATTGCACACAACCAAGCTATCACTAATCTCAGCCAGGAGGTTGAAAATTCTTTCAAGAGCAATTTCCCCAAACCAATATTGTGGGCCGTGGTTCTTCTGTTTGTGATGGGGTTCATTGCTGGTGGATTTATCCTTGGAGCTGTTCACAATGCTATTCTTCTCATTGTTGTTGTCATTTTCTTTGGTGCTGTTGCTGCACTTTTCATTTGGAATACTTGTTTGGGAAGAAGAGCCATGATAGGGTTCATTGCCCGCTATCCTGATGCTGAGCTAAGAACTGCAAAAGATGGTCAATATGTCAAGGTCTCTGGGGTATGTAGCTTCCTTAGCCGCACTGAAGCATATCTTTCTTTTGAAATTGATGTTTTACTTATTGAATGGAATCCCACTGCAAGTGTTTTCTTTTTTGTGTGACCTGGCTTCTTCAAATTTTCCATGTCTTTGAGTCAGTAAATTTCAAGGTTCACTCTTGTGAAGTTTTTATTTTTTACCTGCTTTTTTTGTTTTATTTTATACCTAAAACTATGTGAATTACCAGTACTTAATTTGCTGCCCACCTTTTTGCTTATGCTCCTTTTATACATGTACAGCAAATATGATCAAAAGGTAATGAACACCTGTTTAGCATGCATGGATAGATATTTACTGCGAACTTATGTGGTTCTCTGATATATGCATGTATATACATGCTCTTAGGACATCCTTATTATCACCCATCAAACTTGCCTGCTGAACTACCTGAAGTGGCTTAAGTTCTTTATCATATCGGTGATTGACACATGTCACCAAATGATCATCTATGCAATATAGAAACAAAGAATGTTTCAAGCTACCAAGTTCTTAGAATCTCATCCAGCTCAATTTTATTCTACTGTGAAACTTTGCAGCTGTTAAGCCTATGAAAAACTACTAACTGGATAGTTGGTCTTCGCCTATAGCTCTACACTGAGACCTGTAACTGATCTTCATGGCAGGTGAGTCCATATCCTGACTGAGTTTTGGTTGAACCTGTGGGATGTCGGTCAAAGGGGAATAGTATAATCAGATTAGAGCATCTGATGGTATTATCGCTATGTTACAGAAGATGCAAATAAGATTCAAATTGCATGAAAACTTGGGTTTTTGTGCTCCTTGTAGGATATACAGTATCAGATCCATGACTTCAGGAAAATTGCACGGTGGTATGCCATGCCCTTCATACTCTTTCTGGAGTACCCAGAGTAAAGTTCAGATTTCATGTTTCTGAAACGCAATACTTCAATCTTAACATCAAAATTCCCGCTTAATGCAGAAGGACATGCACTAATTCTGAATTTCCCAACAATCTGTTGATTCTTTTGGTTTCATTTTTGATCTTTTGTTCTTTAAGTATTGAACTTAAGGGCCACCTTTGGCAAAACCTGTTTTGTTTGGGTAACTAGACACCTCATAATATGGAAACAAATACCTTTTGGTGACAAAAAATACATTTTTGCTGATTTATTTAATTATTGTTGCCTCTTGTTCTGGATTTGTTTCAGCAAATGCTGTTTGCTGGGCTGGTGTTTTCTTACCTTAATTTCTCGAATTCTGTTATCTGCCCTTTCTGTTAAAATGATTTGAATGCCTGGCATGTTATTGCAGAACTGCTTTAGGCTGCTCATTAGGCTCTGTGGCATTAGGCTGCTCGTTTTTATGACCAATGCTATTCGTCATATGAAATTACGTTAACGATAATTTGAATTCTTGTAGCTTGTTAAGGTTAGTCCTTTTTATGTCTTCTCCTATTTCTTTCATGATTTAAAATAATATTATGATTAAAAACATTTACAGGTGGTTACCTGTGGAAACATTCCCCTGGAGTCATCCTTCCAAAAGGTGCCCAGATGCGTGTACGCATCTACAAGTTTATACGAGTACAGGGGTTGGGACTCTAAGGCTGCCAATCCTCATCATCGCCATTTTACTTGGGGGCTTAGATCAATGGAGGTGAGCGAGTTAGGATTGTTGTTCTTGACAGCCTATCATGCAGGGTTAAACTTCTTGTGAAGCGCATCAATGCAATTTAGTGGCCATATTTAAACTTGTGGAATTATTAAACTGTAGTGTGATGCACGTCCTGCAGTGCCCTTTCATGACATTAAACAGACTCTTTTTAGTTGAGTGCAGAGATTGCATAAATCTGTTATTGTTAAGAACTTCCCGGTGCCTCGGGCTACTCTGAGTTGGACCTTTCAAAATTTTCTTTCATTTTTTTGCAGAGACACGTTGTCGACTTTTACATCTCTGATTTTCAGTCCGGATTACGAGCACTGGTCAAGACAGGCTATGGTGCGAAAGTGACTCCATATGTTGATGAGTCTGTTGTTGTTGACATTAATCCAAGCAACAAAGATTTGTCTCCTCAATTCCTTAAGTGGTTGGGGGAGAGGAACCTTTCAAGTGATGATCGCGTGATGCGCTTGAAAGAAGGGTAATCGGAGGCTTCTAAGATATTATAAATTTAGTAGCTCTATCTGTTTCTTTTCTTTTTTCAATGAAGACTCAAGCTTCCTGAGTCCCTGTGCTATAAGATTTCTAAACAAGATCTCTGATATCTGGGAATCTTATTCTGGATATGTTAATATATTTCCTAGAAAACCTACAATCATTAGTGGAGTTGGGGAGGGACACATGAACATGGTGAGTTATGGTAAAAGAGAACAATGCCAATCATCATATTGATGGCTGTTTAATGTACGTGGGTGAGAAATAATTATCTAGCCAGACATCTTGAAACTAACAAATGCTTCATGACTTTCCTCTAGGTATATCAAGGAGGGAAGCACTGTAAGCGTAATGGGGGTTGTCCAGAGAAATGACAATGTCTTAATGATTGTTCCTCCATCAGAGCCAATATCTACAGGATGCCAGTGGGCCAAGTGTATACTTCCTGCAAGCCTTGAAGGAGTAGTTTTGAGATGTGAAGACACTTCAAAGGTCGATGTCATACCAGTATAGCAAGTGCAATGTTGGTTGGGTGGTGGTCAGGCGTATGCCACACTTCCAGGGTTTGTTGGCATGGCAGTGACGAGTGCCTGAAAGACGACAGATTTATGATATTAAGTTGGAGATGTTTTTCTTGGCCTCTATTGTATAGCTTTCTCTGGTTTCTCCTTGTTTTATTCAGTAGGCTTAAAAGATTTTGTAGCAAGGATCTCTTGATGTGTTTTGGAAAGTAGTAGACAATGTGACGTGGGCATATGCTAGAAAATATTTGAGCTATTGTCTGAAATCAGATTTGGCCCCTCTCTCTCTCTCTCTCTGAGATGATGGGCATGGCTGATTATAAGATGCTTTGACAGATAATGGATGTAAGCTCAGGGT
Source organism: Elaeis guineensis (assembly GCF_000442705.2). Taxonomy (NCBI): domain Eukaryota; kingdom Viridiplantae; phylum Streptophyta; class Magnoliopsida; order Arecales; family Arecaceae; genus Elaeis; species Elaeis guineensis. Next base: position 1,161,474 of record NC_026000.2, read on the forward strand.
CTGTAAGCGTTTTGTAGCGGGACAGGCAATTAATTATGCTTTCATACAACTGGTACGCTTGCATGCTGTCTGTGCTGAAACAATTGATGCGTTATTGAACTACTATAAAAACCCCCCCTCTTAGAGCTTGGTAATAGTGAGAGCTATTATCTTGCCAGATAGGTTGGAGAAGTGCAAGTCGTGGCATTTATTTGGAGAAGAGGAGCCAGGTTATTGTTGGTACAATATTCTGGTCTCTCTAATTTTCTTCTGATATTAGCCAAATACCGTGTTTCACTGCATAAGTTTTTTTGGTTGTCCCAATGTTCTATTATTGTGTTAGGGAGATTCAACGGTGACACTGCTGTAATTAGTATCATTCTATATGATTTAAAAAAAAAAAAAAATAATACTCTTTGACATTTCCACAGTCTATATTCTGCAGGCTGCTTAAACCCAAATTCTGTTGCTTCCAAAGTTTTGGCTGATGTAGTGCTATCCTCCTCATCTTCAAGGATGTACTGACATTATCAGAATTGAGAAGCATTGCTTTGTTGACAGAAAGAACATTATACTATAACACCGTCTAGATTTGCTGTCGCATATGTTGTCCCACGCAGACGGCAGACAGCCAATTTTTTGGGGCATTACACCCCATAAGGTATAGTTCGTCCTTGGACTCGACGGTTTGCCAACGATAACTCGATTGTCTATGTTGCGCACGGTGGCTAGCATATCTCCTCAACTAGAGGCGTTCCAGATTTCAATTTGGAGCCTGAACTCGCACCCGGTCCTCGGATCCGGTCTAGGTTTGCTCCAGCCCGCGTCTACCGGACTCGTTATTGTAGTGGCCTCCGCCGACACCTATCGGCTGACGTATCTTATCCATCAACCGATTCCTTCGACTCGCGGTGCAGTGGACTTGGGCTCGGCGGTCTCCGCGTTCCACTTCGGAAAAGAACCAGGCAAACAACCGGAAAGAAGAGATGCCGACGTTGAACCTGAGCACCAACGTGCCAGTGGACGCCGTGGTGGCATCCGACATCCTCAAGGACTGCACCAAAGCCGTCGCTAAGATCATCGGCAAGCCCGAATCCGTGAGAAAGCCGGACAATCTCTCTCCTCCTCCTCCTTTCCTTCTTTGCTTGTTTGCTTTTTCATCGTTAATTAGTTATACTATCACATGTTTGATGAAATTACTCAGTGAGAGTGAGATTGCTTCTTTGATGGTTTTCCTCTCTTTGTTTTGAGTAATGCTGCCTGCCTAATTTCTCAAATTTTTGGGTTCTTCTTTATTGATTTCTTTTAGCTCGCTAAATTGGTGAATCTGCGACAGTGGGACATTAAAAGTGAGTTTTCTTGAAAAGATTTTTATTTTTTTTAATTGGATTTACAGTGTGTGATGATTTAATCACGATGGTAGATTGTGGTTTTATAGTCTTAGTTGGAATTTTTTTTTCCTTGCAAAGTTACGATTCTGTTCATTTTTCCCTGAATGGGAGTAGGTTTTGTCATATTCATTTTATCTCTCATTTTGATCTCATTTCGAATATTAGACACCCTCAGTTACAAATCTCCCAGGTGGCATGTTCCTAATATGAAGCATGTCACACTTTTCATTTCTGATGTGCCTATGTTCTCCACTTCATCATTATGAGCACAATTTCTTATACCTGAGGTCGGGTTGATGATCGATGCAGCCCTGGTTACTGGAATGTTTGGAAATTATGCGAGCACTGACCTTTTTTTGAAAAGAAATGAAGAAATTAGGCAGATGTGTTTAACTTAGCTTACTTTTCAAATTCTTATTTTTGTCGGTGGTTCAGTATGTGATGATTTCAATAAATGGAGGAGTGCCTATGGCTTTTGCTGGAAGTGAAGAACCAACGGCATATGGAGAAGTCATATCCATTGGGGGTCTTGGTCCAAGTGTGAATGGGAAGCTAAGTGCAGCTCTTGCTGAAATTCTTGAAACCAAGCTGTCAGTGGATAGTTCCAGGTTTTATATCAAGTTCTATGACGTACAGGTGAGCGAGTGATCCGAGTTCCATTTTGACTTTGATCTCTTGTTGCTTCTTTAGTATAAGGCTTGTAAGTTTCTAGAATGCTAGTTCTACTTTATAAGTTTATCTAATTTGATATTGGATTGCGGGGGCTTAGTTATGTATGGTGTTTCTAGAAACCAGTTGTGTGACCTTAATCCTTTTTTCCTTTTTTCTTAAGGAACTAGTTGCACTTAATCATATTCTTTGGTCAATATCTTGTGTCTTCTTAAGGTGGGGCTCATAGCTTCTTGCTGGTATCTGGACTAAGCATGCATGTAGAATGCATCATACGCATGTAAGGAACTAATCTAAATTGCATAATTGTTTGTGGTGTGTCTAAATGGGGTTAGTGATAAATGATTTAAAGAGAGCCATAAAGGAAATATGAAAATGTTGACAGAAAGATAGGAGAATGACATGAAATTTGAGAGTGATAATAGTGGAAGTGCAGGAGAAAATAAAAATCAGATTAGGTTCTTCATGTGGCAGAGTAAGTAGCCAACTTGAGCTTGTGGAACTGTGACAACTCTCCACATCTGGCAAGGTATAAGTAAGCAGAAGACCCGTCTATTGGACTCAGCTTCTTCAGAGTGGCCACGAGACATTGATTACATGGTTTCAAGGACTGGAAGCAATGAGTTAGGTTAATGTTGTATTGTTTACAGCTCACTTGCAGATAAGGGATGGGAAAAATTTTGAGCTATAGAATTCAAATGATGTAAAAAGGGTGAGAATAGAGTCTCTTTTTTCTCAATTATGTTAAGTAAAGAATCATGTCTGGAATGAGCTGCATAAAAAATATTGGAGCACAAAGGAGCTCTGATGATTGGAACATTCTCAAAATTTAAATACTTACATTATAAAGGAGTGCACAATATAACCATCTAAAATTACTCCAGAACCATCTGCGACATTCATGTTCTAAGGCATCCTGAAGCTTCAATCTAATGCATAAATTTATGATTTTAATATGGGAAACGACATTTTGGAGCTTCATAGTTATAGGCTTGTGGAAAGTTAAGCTGTAATTGGCTCTGACTGCCTTTCTCCATCTTTGCTAATTGTTGGAAAATATTGTAGTGTCGTATTATTATATACTAATTATCACTGTATTATTTCAACAATGAGTCACCCAAATCTTGTTTATGGTTTATTACAAATGGTTGATTTGATGCTTAGATTGTTTTATGTTTTGTGCTATATACTCTTGTGCTATTCTGCATTTTAACAGGTCTTGGGAGTTTTCCACTTTTCACCTCTAGTTCTCCAACTTTTCATGCTTTTTGACTTTTCTGAACAAAAAGTCCATGTGATCTGCATATCCACCATCCTAGTATTGACAAGCATGAACACAAATCCTCCAAGCAACTGTTGTCATGTTGGTTTGTTTTCTACCTATTGGGACAAGCACTTTACTCACAAAGTTTCATGACAAATTTGACCTCAAATAACTAATCTTGCACTATCAATCAACTGGGTCACATTTACCATTCAACAGCAACTAAAAGAACCTTTCATCATTTAAGACCTACATGCTTAATGTTGCCATCAAAAAGCAATCCTGTTGGTTAGAATTCCTAATCCATCTTTTAAACTGAAATATTATGTTCTTCATGCAATTTTAGGTAATTCTTTCTTTCCTCCTGCCTGGATAAAGGCAAGTGTATCATGCACAAGTCAATATTTACACTGTATGGTTTTTACTTGCAAAATCATTTTCATATAAGTAGGTATACTCATGACTTTTCATCCCAGCGTGCAGAAATTACTAGATTTCTTCCTATTCCCATTTGTTGAGTTTTGATTACTTGCATTATTTCCCCCCCTCACAGCGTTCCTATTTTGGCTTCAATGGCTCTACATTTTGAACAAGCAGGCCATCTGCCGCAGCTCCCATTTCCCTTCTGGGCAAGATCAGTGTTCTTGCTGTCATTTAGTGTTGGTTCTTATGTAAACTTTTTGTACTTCTATACTTCGGGAAAATTTAAAAAAGAACCGTTATTATCTGGACTGTTAGCAACATATTCGGCTGCAACTGAACTTTATTGATGTTTGTATGGAACTTTTGCCTTTTCAATTCTCACTCAATGTAATAGTTTAGCCCTTGCAATTGTCACTTAAATAAATTGATTCATGCTGTCCATTTATGTAGCTCTGCAACCAGCATATGAGAAGGGTGAGTGTCTTTTTCCAAGTTGGTTGATCGAACTTCAGACTCAGATCCTGCAGATGGAGGAGTCTATGAAGGCCTTCCACCTCCAGTAGCCAACAAAATTTATTTCGGCTAAATATCTTGGTTGGGAGATGGTAAAAGTGGATCTAATTTCCTGATTAGAGGCCACTACAGTAAGGTGCCAGCTAAATTGCTGGCTAAATCTTTTGGTTTGTGTGCCAAAAATCTCCCATTATATAGCCCATAGTTGCATCATTTCATTATAAGGATGTGAAGAATGTGGCCTGGCATCCCCTGTACATTATTATCATTCTTTTTGTTTTTCTACATAAATGAAGGCTTTCATCATCATCATCATATGTTACATAGGAAACAATAAGACGATAGTATGACATTTGGCCAGTTTGGTGACCACTAGTTCGTGTCTTCGAATGCTGTGATGTGGTCAAAAGAAAATCTTGTGGTCAGTTTTAAAAGGAGGTTAAACTGATAGTGATCTAATGAAATGATGGCTTCCCTGTGAATGTCGGAAGTTTTCTTCTTTCTTTTCTTGTTTTGTTTAAAAATTGCAGTTAATAATTAAAGTGGCTATGGTTCCCTCCCCACTTCCCATAATACATAATTTTTTGTTAAACATCCCATAATACATAATTAACATCGATTTAGGAAGCAGAATCCTGTGAACACTTGGCGGTGGTCTGTGTCTGTTTCCTCGACTCGCTTGTGGCCGAGCTTTTGCCCTGTACACCTGGCCCCAGGTTTGGTCTGGCTCTTCTGCGAACCTCAGATGGTAGTCCAAAGCAGGAAAAGAAGAACGGAAAGGTGGGCGGCATCTGAAGTTACAAAGGGCTTAGTGCTTCACTGCTTTGCTTGCTCCAGATGGCTGGTGGAGGACAAAGAAGCTGACTACTGTATCTGCCTTCTATCACCCAATTGTCTCTGCTTTAACTGCTAAAACTGGGCAGTGCTTTCGAGAATGCACCAGGAGGGTGCAAGGAGCTTTCTTCGTTCTTATTCTGATTGTGTGCCGATTAAAGTTGTCTGTACCAGGATTTCTTTGAAAGCGAAATTTGAACAACCTGCTATTGCTTGGTTGCAAAGGTCAGGTAATTGCAATGACTGCAGGCTGTCGAATCACCAAGCCGCTTTCTATCTAGTTCCTTCTTGATATTATAATCCACCAAGTACATTTTTAATCTCGTAATCTGGCTACATTGGCCTACACAATCAGACAATGGTGGCTTTCAGAGTTCAAGGTGCGTAAGTAAATGCTTTCTGAACCAAGATCGTTGTACAATTGATCAAAAATGCAAATAAAAAGGTAACTCAGCTGGGGTGCCGTATTCTCATTACTGCACCCTTGAAGCTGCAACGGCTAATTAGCACTTCCATAATCTCCACAACCATATACTACGTGGTCTCAAGAGATAGGAGATATCTCATGCACTGCTCAGCGTGAGTTGGTGTCTCGCCTCAAAAGTCATTTTGCTCACCGGTGCCACGTTTTTATAAATCCGGTCAAGGAATGATGTCATCATTTGGACCGTTCGGTGGGTGTCTGGCATCCAACCCCAGGGTATCCAGTACCCTGAGTACAGATGGGCATCACACGTGGTGGATCCATGTGGATCTAATCGTTGAGCCTCAGACTTCATCGAGGAGACCGACGTAGACGTTAATTAAGGATTTTTAAAGGCGACAGACCACCACACGTCGTAGCTTCAAGCGGAGCAAGTGGCTACCATTCATGCCTTCAAAAATTCCTTTTTTTAAAAAAAATTCCTGAGTTGACAAGTTAGCCTACGTCTCCGACCAAAACGCCTGAAAGGAACGGAGCGTATGTACGAGAGGACGAGGAGATGACACGTGCGAAGCTGAGCGGTCGAACGTGTCGGTTCGTGGAGCAGAATTGCCTGACTAAAAGTCGCGTGGCTCCACGATTGTTGAGTCACGCACCAGATATTTTCTCCGGAGCGTATCCTCTGGCCGTCACCTCCCACGAACGAATGATTCATCTTCTTTCGCAACGTAGGCCGTTGGATTCCGCCCTGGACAGCTCAAAACAAGCCCACTCTTTCATTCGTCCGCGTGCGCACAGGTCTCCAAGCGGCTATTGCCAACAGTGGCTACGCGCGAAGGAAGGTGAATCCTTCTTTCGCGAGAAAGATACAACCCCTGTCCGCTCAAAAAAGAGGGAACAGGATAGGTTAAAGCAAGACCAGTGAGCAGCAGTTCGAGGCGGTTTTGTGTGCGGTCGGGGTGCATCCGGGAGCCGCCAACCTCTGATTAAAATAGAATTTCTAAACTACCTTTGTTAAAAGAAATTTTGTTTGAAATAAGTATGCATGCAGTTCAAGTTATATGATTTACTTGTAAATAGAACGAGGATTTGCGGCAGATTATCCAATAATTTAATTCAAATCTAGCTTAGATAATTCTCTGTTTTTTCACATAAAAAGCACAGAAGATTATCCAACATGGGATTTATAATAACGGGGACACTATCTTGAAAGTATAACAATAAGCTTAGGCCATAAGCTAAAATTAATCTAATAAATATATTTTTTTAATATGATAATGTTCAGACACATTTTTATGCTGCATCATACCATATTTTTATGCTGCATCATATATATATATATATATATATATATATATATATATATATATATATATATATATATATAGTCGCTATTTTTTTGAACCACATATCATGAATGAGTGGATTGGATATTTTTTAAAAAATATATAAAAAATTATATAAACAGTAAAAAAATTCATCCCATAGATTTAATAATTTCTTAAAATGTTTAATCTTAATAACCTAATTCATCATAATTATAATCTAAATATAAAAAGTTAAATAAAATTGATGGCTAGCGTCCGTCCTGACTAGAAAAATCTTCCTGCACCACCAGTTGGATTCTTGAAAATGAATGCAGAGCGTTGCACCACCATATTGTAATAAGAAATAATCGATTTAATATATATTTTTGGACAAAATATAAATGGGTGCACAAATAGTCGGCACTATCCGGTGGAAAAAAGCAAGGTATTTTTTTTTTTTATTTTTTTGGTAGTAGTGAAAGCAAGGTATAGTTGCCATTCCCACCTCATCCATCCATCTAATAGATTAATATTATAATATAAAAATAACAAATATTTAAATCTAAAATAAACATCCGAGCTAACAACATATATTTAAGTCCACGGAAGTGGTCCTCTTCCTTCCAAACCCTCCTCCCTCCTCTTCGGGATCTCTTCCCAAAACTAGCTCTATTCGTTTCCCTGCGATCCCGTTTCCCCCGCCCCGTATATCTCTCTCTCTCTCACACTGGTTAAATTTAGATTTAGAATTAGGGCTTAAGGTTAGGGCTTGTTCGGGCGGTGGGGATGAAGGGGCGACGGGCCTGCGAGCTGTGCAAGGGCGGCGCCGCCGTCTACTGCGAGGCGGACGCGGCGTTCCTCTGCTGGCCCTGCGACGCTGGCGTCCACGGCGCTAACTTCCTCGTCGCCCGCCACCTCCGCCGGATCGCCTGCGCCGAATGCCACGCTCTCGACGACGCCCGCGTCCTCTTCGGTGCCGGATCCCCCCCGATCCGCTCCCTCTGCCGCTCCTGCAGTCGCGCAACCGGTCCCTCCTTCTCCGACGCCGCCTCATCGTCGGACTCCTCTTGCGTCTCCACCGCCGACTCGGCGGTCTCGGAATCAGCCCGGAGAGGAGCGGCGGCTGTGGAAGGCGTTCTTATAAATTGGAGCCGAAGGATGGGGCTGGGGGACCAAGGCGCGAGGCGGTGCGCGGCGGTTGCGACGCGCGTGCTGTGCGCGTGCTCGGGTAAAATGGCGGTTACGACCCTCCGGGTTAGCCTGGCGGCCGCTCTCTGGTTCGCCGTGAAGCGGTGCGGCAACGGAGGTCGCACGTGCGAAGGGGCGAGGCTGAGGGCATTGGAAGCGTGTGCTGGTGTGCCCGCGAAGCTTATCGTGGTCGCTGAGTCGAGGCTCGCTCGTGCCGCGAGGCGAGCCCGAGTCGGGGAGGAGCAGGAGGGATGGGCCGAGTGCTGGTGAATAAGAGAAAACTCTTTTGAGTCAGGGATTTTCTTCTGGCATGCGTGAGTTTTTTTTCTTCAAAAAAAAGTATTCTAGGAGATATCTTTGTAGTGTTGTATATATGGCTTTTCCTTTGTCTGTTTTTTCGGTTGTTAAGATGTATTAAAAAAAAAAATCTGAAGACTAACATGTATTAGAGATGATATTTGCTTGTTAATGATAGCTTTTTGTTTTTTGTATTTTGTTTTTTTTTTTTTCATTCTAATAACACTTTAGTCGGGAATTTAATTGGTGGGGATGAATTATGAAAGAATCGGTAAATAAATCCATTGAAGGAATCGTCTCTCTAGACTATCGTGCAAGCTTGAGAATCTTGTTCATATTCCTGGGTCAGTTTTCAGAAGCTTTTATGCCATTTCCCGTCTCACCAAAGCAGCAATCATCCGGGATAATATTCTGTAGGCTGCGTTCATTTTATTTACTTTTAAAATAATGGTACTACTTTTACGCTAAATATTTTATTAAAAATATATGGACTCGATCAATTCAGAAAGTTCTCAACCGTAAATATAACTCACGAAAACTAGATCAAGCGTTTCTCTGACTAACTTCACTGATTAGCTCTATCCTCAATCCTCGTCATATTCTTTATATTCATACAATACGCACTGCTAGAAACACAGTACCTTAGAAGCACGGTTGATACGGAAGACCAACCTCCGGGTGGGGGAGAATACTGGCTGTTGTTGCTTGTCCAAAACTTTGGCATTTTCTTAAAACATCAGGCCTTCGGCATGTGCATGCAAGTGAAACAAAGAAAGGCTAAAAACATGTTTCAAATCGTATCTATATAGTTCTTCATGTACGTTTCGATTTCGCGTGTCGCATTGTTTAAAAAAGAACATAACAATAATTTTGATATATAGAAACAAGAGAAGAATTATCCATGTCGAACTCTGGGAAATGTCGTTTGCTTCCTGACAATCTAGGCTACAATCCCATTTGCCAGATTGCATCTGTGCAGTTGAAAATTAGACAAGGAGAAATAGGTGATATCATGCATTTCCAGCTTGGATGCATTAGATGACGAGGGGGGGACACACAGAGAGCAACCCGTAGCGGGCCTTCGTCACACTTCCGCATTTGCTTCAGGCGGTGGAGGGATTCTTGGTGCTTGTACTTCCCAGGCCCAGCCGTTCAAGTAGAGCGAGCCCCTACTGAGATGCTAGATTGAAAAGCCCAACCCAGTCCAACTCATTTGTTTGTACGACCCGAATCCCACCCACAGACTTGCGCAGGCAAAGCTTCCCTCTTCTTCTTCTTCTACCTCTTCAAAACGTTTTTGTCTGCCACGCATGCTTTCCGAATTACTAATTCGAGAAAAAGAATGTAGCCGTTCTCTAAGAAATACGGGAGCCGCAATTGTATTTGTAGCCGTTAGCTCGGCGGTCCAACTGCCTTCATTTAAGAATGGAGAATTCGTAATCTGACTGACTCAGAGAAGGGTGGATCACCCTGCATGATGAAAGAATTACTGTAATGAGGCTTAGGCTTATCTTATACAGAGAAATGCACCGGAATATCTGGTAAGAAGACGGTGTAAGCAAATAGTTTTGGTCGACAATAACTTTTTCCACCCCTTTAAACGTGGGCTGCATACTTTCCACTAAATAATTCAGTAAGGAAATTCATGATTTGATAACTGTTAATGCACATCGAGATTAGTATCAACAAGGTGGTGTTCTCAAAGGGATTGTAAAAACCAATCGTAATGCACAATTACATCTTTAAAAAGTACACTCCATGACCATAAATCTAACAACAAATGTGCAGTCTCTTTGAAGAACCAAAAAAAAATAATCTCCAAGGATATTTGATCATCTCAAAAATTCATGATGCTTTATACTTCATGTAAATGTATGATATGGTACAACAGAAATGAGAATCTCGATAGATGGCAACAATGTAATATTGATTTTTTTTTTACACACCCTTTTATCAGCTAATGAACCTACTCCTACTTCCTCCCGATTGGAAGGCCTCTATAGTGTTACTTATCCTACCTATGCAAATGATGCTCAGAAATCCACCAAAGTAAAATAAAACCACCCAAAAATCTCACCCTCTGGCTGATTGTCTGGCAACTGCATCATAAGTGCTGATGAGTCGATGGCCTTTGGTTCAACAGCACCTTCTGACCAACTGATTAAATGAATGCTGGCAGAGTCATTTGCCAAATGGCTTAATTTTGAAGGCAATCACAATCCATGGCCAGATTACATCATGTAAACTTGCACCGGTTTGAATGCAACCTCTCATCTGAAATGAGCTCCGACACCAAACTTCTGAGCCGCTTCCCTGATGGTCCAGGCATGACGACATTGATATCACCCCAGGTTAAGGAGGGATCCTCCTCCAAATCCTTCTTTTTCGGACTGCTGAGCTGGCCTGAGCACCACTTTCCGACGCCCACTCCATTTGACGAACGCCTTAGTATCTTTTTATCTATCTGTTTGAGCACTCTGTCATCTTCCATGAACCGCCTCGCAAAGGCTGCTCCACTTTTTATCATCTCCTTGTAATGTGATTGATTGAGAAATAGAGGGTCCAGTCCTGGTGGATCATCCCAAATGAAGTACCTCAGATCACTGTTGACAGTGGTGTTTTGGAACTCAGGGCTGTTGCAGATCACCGTCTGGAAGTAGGATTCCATTGAGTAGGCCACATTGGCAAAATACATAAGAAGTTTCCTAGGGAGGTTATCCCAGCTATGCACACAGTGCTCCACGAAGGATCTGCTAAGAATCAACCATGGTGAACCTGTTCCCATGTAAAAATTGAAAAATTTCAGAAGTCTTGACAACAAGAGGCAAATGCTTTTTTGTTCTAATTTGATTTCCATGGATGTTGCTGATAAACCTCAGGCAAATTTGCAGCACCATGTGTCGGTAACTTTGATTTGCATTTAAAATACATGGAGGATTTCAATATACAGGGAACCTATGGTAGTTTTCAGCTTAATTTGTCAGATATCCTGGTTTTTCAAATGAATGTCTTATTGAACAAAATCAAAGCAAAGGCTTGTGAACAGCCAAATGGAAAACAGAACGCAAAAAGAATTCCTCACTACGGAAGACAGACCTGTGAATAATTTAAAAGCATCAGGTGTTGTTCGTGTCTCTGAAGCAAAGAAGGATTCAGTATTTTTGTCCATATGAAGACTTGGGTCTACAATAATTTTATCAAATCTTGCATACCTGTAGAACAATAACTCAACTCAGCTTGACAAAACATTTTAAAAGATATAAAAAAAGATCATAAATACTAAAATATGATTTCCTAATGAGCTTACTCTTTCCATCCAAGGTCACTTGTGTGATCAATGAAGTTCAGATCTCTTGGTAAAGAAGTGAAAGCATGAAGAAGATCTGTATGCAAGAAATTTTTTTTCAACATTTGTTAGTAGGATAAATGGAGGGGCAGGAAGCATCGATGAGAATAGGCATTTTGAAAAAAAAAAAAAAAACTCTCAAATGCATGAGTTACTAATGCTCCACAGTTGGCAAAAACTTCCAAATCAAAAGAAAGACTACTTGGCATTTCACATGATTAAGGCTGATAAGATCACTGTTATGAATTGAAAAATATGTGGCAACAGATATTGAGCCTTTTATGTTCAGCTCCAACTCAATTCAACTCAACTAAGCCTTAATCCCAAAATAATTGAGGTCCTTTCCCTCCATTCTGCTAGATTAGGGCTGTACTTCCTCTCCTTAAGAAAAACAAATTCTCATTTACTGCCGGTAACCAAAAAGAACTTGATGGAAGTTCTCCATGTATGTCAATGTGGAATGAATCCAATTGACTAAATGGAAACGAAGTGTTGATGGGAGAACACATCAGACTTGCAAGAAAGACTTGAAACAGTATCAAGGTGAATGTTGGCAATGAACACATAAGATCTTTGGATTCTTGCTGAGCAAGAATTCCACCGAGCAGCAAGCAAGGACTTTACTCAAGTAGTAACGAACTTAGAAGTATTATAGATTTTCAATTTTTTTCCCCCATTTTTGACTCCAGACTCAGCCGTCAATTTAATCAAGAGCTAAATCTGTTTTTTGATGATGAGGAGAAGGTCTAGCCCCGTAGTGTTTATCCTCATTAATTTTCAGAAACCAAGAAATAATTAAAAACAAAAGCAAAAACCTTCAGCTTTGCATTATCACAATCATCATGTGTTCAGAATTCAGAAATCAGAAAGCATAAGCAGCATGAAGAAGTAGACAGAATTATTGTTGCTTATAAGGATACCATATCATATGAACATTGGCACAGGAATAAGGGCTAAAGAGGCACAAAGTTATAGACTCAAAATGGTCTAGAATGAGAGTTGGACTGATTTATTGATCGATATGAATAATATCCATTGCTACTAAGAAAACATAGCCAAATAAGCCCAATGTATTCTCATGATTATGCTTTAGTTTCAAAAAGCAACATATCAATACGACTTGGTCATCATGTTCTTTACGCAGATCATGTAGAATCAGATCAGAAGATAGATTGTTGTAATCCTGAATTGCTAATACTTAGGGTTCTTTGGGTTGGGATATGTCAAACTATGAGATAATCCGACGATTCAAGAAAATTATTTATTTGAAAAAATGATTGCAGGAAAAAAAAAATTTACTATGTTTAGTTAGTGGAAAACTTTCTCCCAAAAAAGGCACCGAAAAGAACTACCCTCTTTGGTTGGAGGTTATCTTCTATTAGAATATTGCCCCGAATAAATACTTCAAGTAATACCAGTTTTTTTTTGTTCAATCTATTTGTTGCCATTTCTAGTCCACTTACATGAAGGCTATAAACATGAGCCATTTCAAATATTGTAATGTATTTAGATAAGTTAATAACTATTTTTAAATTAATCAGACACATATTAGAAAATATAATTCTTATTATAAATAAATTTTGATATTTTTTATTTCTTATTAAGTAAATATATTTAAATATAACCACACCATTAATTGATTAATTTGGAGATTTGGCATAATTGTATATTGAGCTACCATTGTATTATAGTTTCTATTATAAACTAGGAGTGCTTGGTCTGTCTAACAAGAGAACGTCACCAAAAATGGTCAACTAATGTGATACTTTGAGTTGAGACTATTGTGGGACAATATTAAAACGGTGCATTTGTGGATTTCAAGGAAAACAGTGGGGGCATTTTCATCAAGCAATGACAATTTTAGATTACCTCCACTCAATAATCTGGCATAGGAAAAAAAAAATACCACACCCTAGTGGTCCTCTCATCCTCTTTTGGTACCAAATATGGTAATTTGACATGGAATTTATTTTCCCATGCCATGTTATCCCCAACCAAAAGAACTCAGGGTACCTGTATTATCGGATTTTCTAAGAAGCACAAATTGATATATGGATCGCTGAAACTGGCAAAAGTGTCTGAAACCAATCTAAGGCAAGACAGGGTGGGTTAACTTGTTGGAAGCAAGAAAAAGAGCTTACCATCTTGAGTTACAACTGGATAATCCGAAGAACTCAAGTTGATGAACCAATCCCAGTCTGAGTTGATCTTAAGCAGAACTGCAGCTCCATTGAGTGTAGCAGCAAGTACCGATGAACCCGTCCGATCAACCGCATAAGATTTTCCCACGACATAAACATTTGCAAAAGCTTTGAAAATTTTATCAGACTGAACGGAGAGCGCCAGTCTTCTCCTCTCAGAAGCTGTGGAATCGGCATCGAGGTGCAAAAGGTAGCGGTTCCTCGGGTGATAAACTGCCTTCAAGAGCCTCAAAATCTTCTCACCTTCACCGCCGGTTCCTGATATCCAATAAGCAAAAACTGGAGGATCACCAGGACCCCTCGACAGGGCCACAGCTCTGAACCCTGGATCTGCGGCCGGAATTCCTCCATGGAGAAAAGAATGAGAAAGAACTCCCAGAATCAGTGCACCGATGATAAATGCTGCGATCCCGATCCATGTAGAAAATCTAAGTTGCCTCATTACTTCACCTTGATCGAAGGTTCGCTTCGAATTGTGCAATAGTAGATACTTGCTCAAACATTCAATACTCACAAGACTAGTCACCAAACTTGCTGTTGGATGGAGTATGATTAATTGGAAGCTTTTGATCCAAATCAAACACCACTTCAACACTCTAAATTCCAATTGAAGATCGCCAAAACTATTCCCCGAAAACCACAATTACAGCAAACACAAAAATCAGATCTTAAGAAACCTCACCTCAATTCAATCCCAAAATTAATCAGCCTTTTTATAATGAGATTGCGAGAAGCTGCCGTTCTACCTCAAACCATTCCATACTAACACCACAAATTCAATAAACGGGCATAGAAAGGCTTGAAAAATTCATAAAGCTCTCACCTTTAGCACCCAACAGCTCGCGAACTAAACGCAACCAAGAAGAAAGCAACTGCAGACATCCCTTTAATTAACAAAGCACACAAGCGAGCCGAGAAGATAGGATGAGCAACTTTCGACACCCCTCTCGAAACGCACTGAGTAGGCGGCGCCAAAGATCGGATTTTTCAGACACCACGTCAGCGGAGGAGAAATCGGAGGAAAGAAAGAATCTTGTTCAAAGACGCAAGTGGGCAATACTGGAACCGGAGTCGGTAAGCATGGTTTTCAAACCGCCCACCAACGAATCCAACGAAAAGGGGCGAACGGTCGCGGGAAAACTTCCCTTCCACCGCTTATAAAATAAAGCGAGAACGAAGGAAAGAAGGAAGGGATCTCACATCAAAGAAAGAAAGGAAGGGATCAAAGGTGAGACAGGTACAAGGGAATCTAAGGAGGGGTCGTGGTGGGGGGAGAATAAGCAGAATTGGAGGAGAGAAAATTATAAAAAATTAGTAAAATAACAAGAGAAAGAATTCCGAGCAGACGAAAAGGGTGGAGAAATTTGGGATCATCGGGGAAAGGGGGAATAGGAGGAACTGTACGGACGGACGGCGGAGAAAAAGGAGGATGTTTTTTGTCGCCGTCCTTGACCGTGCCATTGCTCGCAGGCCGCGCTCATCGCGGAGTTGTGGGTCCCAACTATACAGCGCGAAGGGAGGCCGTGAGGGGGACCGCTAGTTGGCATGGAGAGGCGGTGTGATGTATTATTGCGTGTTATGTAGTTGAGAGGAGGTTGCTTGGCAATCAGATAAGAGGGAGAAGGGGCGGGGAGGAGAGAGAGAGAGGGTTGTTGGCGTTTGCCTGGAGGTGGTTCGCTGGTCGAGGACACTCGCCCATCAATCAACGCATGCAACGTCCCTTTCTTTGATGGGATTGCCCAGGATAAACGCGGCTCTAAGCGATGGAGAGATCTCTCCCCTTCTGGTAGATTTGGCTAGGATGAGCACTGCTAATAAACGTTCCATATTAAGCATTTGGGACACGACACGAAAGGATTAAGTGTAGCAGCAAATTCATTCCCAATCCAGTTTTAGTGTTATTCGACCCTAGTTTGATCCGCCCCAGTTTGAAATTTTGGTCAGACCCAGGTTAAACTGGATTTGACATCATAGAGAATTTGATATGAACATGATCGAGGTCGAGACTCGGGTAAATTTGGATCTCATTTGAATTGGTTCAAGCTGGATTTAAATTAAAAGATAGGTCAAAATACGGCTTATTTGGATTGTTCAAACAGTCAAACGTCCAATTTGGATCCAGTTTGACTTTTAAACTGATGCTTCCAAGGCCAAGACCTTGCTCAGCCAAGAATATTTAGTTTCAAACAAAACCAAGCTATACGTTGGATCAAGTTTTTGTTGAATATGATGGAGATGGGGCCATCATGGTGTGGCGCTGGACGCCAAGTTTGGTGAACTGAGAAAGAGTTATACAAGGAGAGCTTATTTGGAAGACCTGCTAACTTTTTAAATTTTTAATATTTTTTTTTTGAGAGAGAAAAGAAGGGAGACCAATCTATGTTATAATTAACCAGATTCCAAGTCCATATATCTAACTTTCATTTATCATGTGAAAGGGCTGGCCGTTCTACTTTTGCAATGCTTTCCTTGCAAGTAAAAAAGTTTAAAGAGATAAAGACAGAATGCTGAAGCAGATGGATTGATCATGTCTATTGATGTCGCTATCATTAGATTTTTAAAGCACTTAAAATAATCTTTACAATGGATTTAATACAGATGGATTTCAATATGGGCCGTGGGTTGGATATATTACAGGTTCTTGATCGTGCTAGTCTAATACAAATTATTGATTAGATTAGGTCACCGCTAAACTAATGAATCAATCCAACCATGTAGCAGAATGCACAAGCGTATGTACACAACACGCTTATCTATTTTGTTTGGTTTTGCGCGTGCTGTTTGGCGATTGGATTGGTTCACCAGTTGAGCAGTGGATTTAGTCCAACTAATGATCACTTCTGTTGCGGCCAATCGCCTCGTCGCCCGATCGCCGGGAAGCATGCACCTGCAAAAAGAAGTCCGCACTGACCGGAGGCGGCTCCGGCGGGGACCCTCCGACGGTCAAGTCAGAGAGGTGACTGGGCAACAGTGAAGTGCAGACAGAGAGCTCTGAGAAGGAGAGGGAGAGAGAGAGGAGCGAGCCTGCGTATGTGGAAGAGACGGGCGGATCGACCCCTTGCATTGTTGCCTTCCCCGGTATATATAGTAGAGCACGGTATGGCGCCATCATTAATGGCGCGGACAAGTGAGGAACTGTCAACTCACTGTAGGCTGTCAGAGCCGCCGTGAAAATGTCATGTCGCCGTGTAGCCGTCTAATCACCAGGGTTGACCCGGCTCTCGGCGGGACAATGCCCCTAGGTAACTGTGCCGCATGTCCGTGTCAGAGCTGACAACGTCTGGCGGCCGTACGGCGGTTGGTGGAGTCGGCCGACCCAGGGTCGGTGGCCAGCAGAGTGGCGTCGGACTTCTCCGTCGGTCGGCGAGCTTCATGTGGGTCGGCTACCGGACCTCTGGGTTTAGTCGGTCGGGAACGGACCGTGGAATGGCCGCAGTTAGCCGCTGATGGCGTCCGTCGGGCCGTCGCCCGACTTACGATCGGCCAGTCAGAGTCGTCCGTCGGGCCGTTGGTTAGTCGGTCGGGCTGCCAGTCGGTCGGGCCCTCCGATAGTCGGTCGGTCGGGCCGCCAGCCGGTCGGGCCCTTCGATAGTCGGTCGGTCGGTCGGGCCGCCAGCCGGTCGGGCCCTCCGATAGTCGGTCGGTCGGTCGGGCCGCCAGCCGGTCGGGCCCTCCGGTGGGTATCCCCCAACAACTTCTAATCTAGAAGGCATCTAGCCTAGCATTGAAAAATGATTGGAGTCTGGTTGCGGTGTGCTGCAAGAGAGAATTTTGAAGCGCCTTCTTGGTAGAGCCGATATAAGAAGAAAAATTTTAGCTTTCTAATTGAGTAACAAACATTGCATGATGCTTCTGCCATCAGGACTTTGACCTTCATGGGAGTTACCATGGGGTCTCTCTCACGATACTATTTAAAGCAGAAGAGTAGAACGGCCATTTTGCAAGATCAGCATAGGAAACAACTTCCATTTTCAAATCTTGCCTACTTCCTTTACTGCTTTATTGCAGTTGGTTGCCTCAAATTTTTCGGCACTCAAGAAATGAAACTCTTTCTGGGAAACAATACACATTCCACTTGTTGCGGCCAATCCCCTCGTCGCCTGATCGCCGGAAAACGAGCGCCTGCAAAAAAGGAAGTCCACACTGATCGGAGGTGGCTCCGGCGGGGACCCTCCGACGGTCAAGTCAGAGAGGAGACTGGACAACAGTGAAATGAAGACAGAGAGCTCGATCGAGGAAGAGAGGGAGAGAGGAGCGAGCCTGTGGTTTTGGAGTCGAGAAGTGGGGGAGCGGATCCCTTGCACTGTTGCCTTCCCCGATTTATATAGTGGAGCATGGTATGGCACCGTCATTAATGGCGCAGACAAGTGAGGAATTGTCAACTCACTGTAGACTGTCAGAGTCGCCGTGAAAGTGTCATGTCGCCGTGGGGCTGTCAAATCGCTAGGGTTGACAATGTCCTCGACGAGAAATGTCCCTAGATGGCCGTACCGCATGCGGCTGTCAGGACTGACAAGCTCTGGCGGCTGTACGGCGATCGGAGGAGTCGACCGACCCTAGATCGGTGGCCAGCTGAGTGGCGTCGGGGCCCTCCATTGGTCGGCGAGTGAGTCGGCCATCAGACTTCCTGGTCGGTCGGCCAGTCGGTCGGTCGGTCGGTCGGTCGGCCAGTCGGAGTCATCCGTTGGAGTCGGTCGGTCGGCCAGTCGATCGGTCGGTCGGCCAGTCGGTCGGTCGGCCAGTCGGAGTCGGTCGGTCGGTCAGTCGGTCGGTCGGTCGGCCAGTCGGTCGGTCGGTCGGTCGGTCGGCCAGTCGGTCGGTCGGCCAGTCGGTCGGTCGGTCGGCCAGTCGGAGTCGGTCGGTCGGCCAGTCGGTCGGTCGGTCGGTCGGCCAGTCGGAGTCGTCCGTCGGAGTCGGTCGGTCGGCCAGTCGGAGTCGTCCGTCGGAGTCGGTCGTCGGAGTCGGTCGGTCGGCCAGTCGGTCGGTCGGCCAGTCGGTCGGCCGTCGGGGTCGTCCGTCGGAGTCGTCTGTCGGAGTCGGTCGGTCGGTCAGTCGGTCGGCCAGTCGGAGTCGTCCGTCGGAGTCGGTCGGTCGGCCAGTCGGTCGGTCGGTCGGCCAGTCGGAGTCGTCCGTCGGAGTCGATCGGTCGGCCAGTCGGTCGGTCGGTCGGTCGGTCGGTCGGCCAGTCGGCCAGTCGGAGTCGTCCGTCGGAGTCGGTCGGGGTCGGTATATCCCAACAGTTGCCCCCCTCCTCCTGAGCCCGATGTCGTGTTGGCTCGCGTGAACACGTGGGCGACGGCTTCGGACGAAAGGAGTGATTTTCCGTCTTTTCTTGCTTCGACTCTGGCGATCACATCAACGAACGACCCAATATCGATCGTCCCGACTGTGGGTCGAGCATGCACGTCGGGTCGGAGGTCGGCCAACCTCCGAACGTCGCTCGTCGACACGATCATTCCGCAGAATCTGATAGTCGAGTAGCATCCGACGTATTCGGATAGGATAACGATGGCAAGTCGAATATCCATTGTCCAGCCCTTGGTCGGACGTATGCGTCGGAATGTATGATAAACGGTGGCAAGCCGAATATCCTTCGATCGATCGTGACCAGATCGGTATGTCGCGAATACGACTGCGGTCGTCTTGGCATTTTGCCTTTCTTAGTCGAAGCTAAGTCGGCAAGTTAGCCAGCCGCATTAGTCGAAGCCCTTTGCCTTCAGAGGTGGGGGCCGTCGTAGATATTCCGCTCCTTCAATCTCCGTTGTAGAATCCGATATGTCCTCGATGATCGAGACGTAGATTGAGCCATTGGTTCGGCGATTCGTCGATCAGACCGACGACGGAGTCGTAGATTCGACGATCGGCAATCGAGCCATGTTGGTCGGGGCCTTTCGCCTTCAAAGGCTGAGGCCGTCGGTTCAGCGATCGATGATCGAGCCATTGATTCGGCGATCGACGATCGACCGTGTTGGTCGGGGCCTTTTGCCTTCAGAGGCCGAGGCCGTCGGTTTGACGATCGGTGATCGAGCCGTGTTGGTCGAGGCCTTTTGCCTTCAGAGGCCGAGGCCGTCGGTTCGGCGATTGATGATCGAGTCATGTTGGTCGGGGCCTTTTGCCTTCAAAGGCTGAGGCCGTCGATTCGGCGATCGGTGATCGAGCCGTTGATTCGGCGATCGACGATCGGCCGTGTTGGTCGGGGCCTTTTGCCTTCAGAGGTCGAGGCCGTCGGTTTGACGATCGGTGATCGAGCCGTGTTGGTCGAGGCCTTTTGCCTTCAGAGGCCGAGGCCGTCGGTTCGGCGATTGATGATCGAGTCATGTTGGTCGGGGCCTTTTGCCTTCAAAGGCTGAGGCCGTCGATTCGGTGATCGGTGATCGAGCCGTTGATTCGACGATCGACGATCGACCGTGTTGGTCGGGGCCTTTTGCCTTCAAAGGTTGAGGCCGTCGGTTCGACGATCGATGATCGAGTCATGTTGGTCGGGGCCTTTTGCCTTCAGAGGCTGAGGCCGTCGTAGATTCTCCGCTCCTTCGATCTCTATCAGGATCTGCGCACGAGGAGCGGGGAGAGGGGTGTAGGAGTCATACCTGCGATGCGTCGGTCTCGGACTCCATTGTCAGAGCAAGACCCATCTATCGGTGGAGGGCCTGCTGGGTTCAGCATGGGCCCGACCTTTCTTCCATTTTTCTTTTCGGCCCGTGCCTTAAGTCAGGCGCCGGTCAGAAGCTCCTTCGTCCGCGCGCATGTACTTGTACGCGCGCCCCAGCAGTTTGACGTATGTTCGGGGGAGGGTTTTGTCCAGGGAGTAGGTGAATCGGGACACCCTTAGCCCCCGCTTCATGGCTGAGATTGCCATGTCTTCGTTGAGGTCCCGGACCTCAAGCGTGGCCGCGTTGAATCGCGTCACGAAGTGTCGTAGAGTCTCATTTTCTCTCTGCTTGAGGGAGAAAAGACTGTCCGAGATTCGTGGCGGCTTCCGACTGGTGCTGAAATGAACCACGAAGGAATGCTCGAGCTGCCCGAAGGAGTGGATACTTTCCGATCGAAGATCGGAGTACCAGGCCCTGGTAGCTTTGCGGAGTGTGGCGGGGAAGCCGATGCAAAAAAGAGCGTCGGTTGCCCCCTGGATCGTCATGAGAGCTTTATAGCTCTCGAGGTGATCGACTGGATCGGTGGAGCCGTCGTATGGCTCCACGTGTGGCATCTTGAACCGACTGGGAATCGGCTCGTCGAGGATCAGTCGGGAGAGAGGTTGGGCGGTCTGGAAGTCGACGTCATTCGAAGACTTCTGGCCGTCCATCTACAACTGCGCGAGCCGGCGGTCGATTTCCTCGAACCGGCGCTCGTAGTCGTACACTCGTCGATGCTGGGAGACCCTAGGAGTGGAGTCTCCAGAAGAGTCTGAGATAGAGGCGGACGGCATTCGCGGTCGCTTCTCCTTCCTCGCCCGCTCCAGCAGGGAAGGAGAGAGCTGTTGGGACTGTCGAGCATCGCGCCGTGGCCGCCCCTCCTCTCCGCGGGAGCGCTGTTGCGGGCGCTCGCGCGGAGACGACGGAGATCGGCGCGGGCGTCGGCGGTTGCTCCTTGAGGGCATCGGACGGGCCGCCGGTTGTTGCTGGACGCTCTTGACCGCATCCGTCAGCACGATCATCTGCCGTACGATGGCCGCGATCTGCGCCTCCGTGGTCACCACGGGGTGTGGAGAGCTGGACTCCACCGCTGAGGGTGGCGGGGAGGCCTCTTCCCGGCGGGAAGAGCGCCTCGCCGACCCGGTGACCTTCGATCGTTGGGCTCTTGTCTTTGTCATCAGTATCTTCCGCTTGGGAAGGCTTGGTTCCGTGTCTCCCCTACCTGGCGCGCCAATCTGTTGCGGCCAATCCCCTCGTCGCCTGATCGCCGGGAAACGAGTGCCTGCAAAAAAGGAAGTCCACACTGATCGGAGGCGGCTCCGGCGGGGACCCTCCGACGGTCAAGTCAGAGAGGAGACTGGGCAACAGTGAAATGAAGACAGAGAGCTCGATCGAGGAAGAGAGGGAGAGAGGAGCGAGCCTGTGGTTTTGGAGTCGAGAAGTGGGGGAGCGGATCCCTTGCACTGTTGCCTTCCCCGATTTATATAGTGGAGCACGGTATGGCGCCGTCATTAATGGCGCAGACAAGTGAGGAATTGTCAACTCACTGTAGACTGTCAGAGTCGCCGTGAAAATGTCATGTCGCCGTGGGGCTGTCAAATCGCTAGGGTTGACAATGCCCTCGGCGGGAAATGTCCCTAGATGGCCGTGCCGCATGCGACTGTCAGGACTGACAAGCTCTGACGGCTGTACGGCGATCGGAGGAGTCGACCGACCCTAGGTCGGTGGCCAGCTGAGTGGCGTCGGGGCCCTCCGTTGGTCGGCGAGTGAGTCGGCCATCAGACTTCCTGGTCGGTCGGCCAGTCGGTCGGTCGGTCGGCCAGTCGGTCGGTCGGCCAGTCGGAGTCGTCCGTCGGAGTCGGTCGGTCGGCCAGTCGGTCGGTCGGTCGGCCAGTCGGAGTCGTCCGTCGGAGTCGGTCGGTCGGCCAGTCGGTCGGTCGGTCGGTCGGTCGGCCAGTCGGTCGGTCGGCCAGTCGGTCGGTCGGTCGGCCAGTCGGAGTCGTCCGTCGGAGTCGGTCGGTCGGCCAGTCGGTCGGTCGGTCGGTCGGTCGGTCGGCCAGTCGGAGTCATCCGTCGGAGTCAGTCGGTCGGCCAGTCGGTCGGTCGGTCGTCCAGTCGTAGTCGTCCGTCGGAGTCGGTCGTCGGAGTCGGTCGGTCGGCCAGTCGGTCGGTCGGCCAGTCGTTCGGCCGTCGGGGTCGTCCGTCGGAGTCGTCCGTCGGAGTCGTCCGTCGGCCAGTCGGTCGGTCGGTCGGTCGGTCGGTCGGCCCGTCGGAGTCGGTCGGTCGGCCAGTCAGTCGGTCGGCCAGTCGGTCGGTCGGTCGGCCAGTCGGAGTCGTCCGTCGGAGTCGGTCGGTCGGCCAGTCGATCGATCAGTCGGAGTCGTTCGTCGGAGTCGATCGGGATCGATATATCCCAACACCACTCAAGTCTCTTGCAAGGCCCTTCGTCTGGCTTTAGAGTTACTGCTCTACCTATGCATCTATATTTGTATTGAGCATTAATAAATCTGGTAGATGCCTTCATATTAATAATTGGAGCTCTTGGCTGTAATCTTCTAAAACATGAATGCAAACTCTCGTCTACCAAAAAAAGTACAAACGCTTGGTGGTAGTGAAGTCATGGATGAAATAATTGTCTCACAGCCGAACAAATTAAAATATTCTCGTGTCCTTCAAATAAGATCGCAGGTAGGGCCGTAGGGGTAAATGAAACCAACAGTTCGTTCCTCCTTCCCCACCTTTTTTCCCCTCTTTTAATTTCTAATTGTTTTATCATTTTCAGCAAGCGAGTGAGCATGTACGGGCAAAACTGCGGTCCTTGCACTTAAAATAGGTTCTCTAGAAGGTGGTAGTTCACCATTCACAATAGACCGCCTGGTGCATTAAGTTGGATGGCCCAACCGTAACCACTAACCAACCGTAATCAAAGTCACGAGGTCGACACTCGGTAGTTTGATAGCCTAGCTCAACTCCCCTCTTTATATCAATTTTCAAATAGCCGGAAAATCAAATGCATATTTGCAATTTCCACGAACCATTTAACATTAAATATTTTGATTTTGCTTGGGAAAAAAAATTGAATACCAGAGACTCCATTTTTTTTTTTGGTAGAATAGCAGAGACTCATTTGCAAGCGAGCTTAGAAAAAGAACTTGGAACGATGCGTCCTTCGTAACCAAAAGTCTGAAAGAGTGGGCCATCTCCTTTCACAATGCAGTTTCTTTTCGAGTAATTTAAACGGATAAGATCATCAAAATTTTTACTTTAGGCCCCTACTTGTTTTAAGCCTCACTGTCCATTTGATTTCAATATTTTAGTATCTTAATCACAAATAATCTCTAACCATAGATTGCCTTCCTTTCGTCTTTTTCCACTAATAACTATTCGGATTAGCTCTCCTCATAGCATAGGCATGCCACTATTATAGCATAGCTTAGGATTCCGTGCTTTATGATGTACAGTACCCCAAGAAACTATTTCTTCACTTTCCAATATAAAGCATTTATGATGTTGCATTTACTTTCTTTTCAAGCAGACCAAACCTCCCACATAGAAACTTTTCTGGGTACAAATGATTTGCCATCTACATCGAGGTTTTTGTGCTTGTGGATTTGAAATACAACACAGAAAATTAGGAATTTCTATGCGTGCCTTTGTAGCGATAAAAAATCAGAGAGGGAGTAAATGGCTGAGGAGTCGTGTGTTGCTATACTGTCCGCATGGATAAAACGGATAGTTAGATAGAGAAAGAGGGGAGAGAGGAATCATTCCAATATCGCTCTCAACTCGCCATCTCGTCATCTCTCTCTGTCTACACGTGGGATCACCGACTTCCACATTGATCAACCCTTTTTTTTAAATCATTTAGAATAATTATTTATTATATATAATAGATCAAATAATTTTTTTCTTCTAAAATAATTTAAAATATATAAAAATATTTTTAAATTTTTATTTAATGATAAAAAATTAAAATCATTAGATAATGATAGTTTGAAAGAATATTGTGTTAATTTTGGATGTTTCTTAAAATATAATAACTATTTTGATATTGATGGTTTAAATTTATTTTCAGAGCTAAAAGTTTTAAAAAAATTATACAAGTGGAAGATAACAGTCCAATGGATATACTCAATCATATAAGAAGACTCGATTCTTTTCTAAATATATATATTATTTTTAGAATAATATTAATAATTTTAGTAAGTGTTGCTTCGACAGAATGAAATTTTTCAAAACTAAAATTAATAAAATCTTACTTAGGATCAACAATGTCTCAAAAAAAATTAAATAAATTGACTATATTATCAATTGAAAAAAAATAT
The DNA here is from genome assembly GCF_000442705.2 of Elaeis guineensis. NCBI lineage: Eukaryota > Viridiplantae > Streptophyta > Magnoliopsida > Arecales > Arecaceae > Elaeis > Elaeis guineensis. The sequence goes on from NC_026000.2 coordinate 1,186,264, forward strand.
TAAAAAAATTTGATTAAAAATTTTGCATCTCAAAATACTAAAAAAATAAGATTTTAGTTAAAAATTTATATAAATTTTAATAAAAAAAAATCTCTCTCTAATATTTACCTTTAAGTCTCCATATGTATTGAGCAAGCCCTGAATTGGAAAGTTGGCTTTTCTTCCCTTCATATTCTCCATTAGATTAGAGATGCAAAAGGTTCCATAAAGCTGCTTAATAAGTGATTCTTAAGCTACTGGCAACCATGGCATGGGTGTGTTGTAAAGAAAGGAACAATAGAATTTCCCTTACTCTGTTGCAACAATTGCAGCTGAGGGTCCTCAGCTCTTCATTGACTGGTCTGTGCTTTGTGATCATATATAAAACCTTTTTCTCGCTTTGGTGGTATTTGGATCCAAGTGAAAACATTGTTGGGCTGTTGTCGAACGGGCTAATTTTCAGCTGCCATTCTCTGATTGCGAACTGTCCGCAGAAGTTTCAGAGAGGTCTCAAAAGCTTTTTGGTCCGATGTCAACAGTCAATTCTGAGATGCTTCATGTTTGGCCCCAATCGAACTATTGGGCTGCTTTCTTTACCTTGGTTATAAACATGATCATCTATTTTTTATGAAAAAAATTATAATATTTTATACAAAAAATTATAATTTTAACATAGAATATCATAATATCAGCATAGGATGTCATAATTTCTTTTGAAAGAGAAGGAATATTTTCGTCATTCAAAATTTTAAATAAAAAAATAAAATTATGAGTGTTAAATGGATATTAAATATATATTAAAAAATAATGATCACGTGGTTCAATGGCACTCCACGTCAGATTTTCTACTCTACAGGCAGTGCATAAAGAATTTTGCGGTTTTTTTGGTTGCTGCAGACAAGACTCTCCACAGTTAAAGGCTCTGGCATATGGGATTTAAAAAGGCCCATTATCTCTTATGGGCTGTCCCCATATCTGAACTGATTACAGAAGCCCCTTCCTGGTCTCGATGTACTCCCTTCCTCCCCCTCTTTAATATTTTTTTTATTATTGGAAATGATGGCCGGGTGGCTGTTTTTTAACCTCCCTTATCATTAAAAAAAAAAAAATTATGGAAGGGCAGCAACAAATATTAAGCATCAACGTCAACCTCAAACGAACAAATCTAGAATTCTCTTCAAAAGAAAGACAATATTAGTGACTCATTTTTCTATACTAACACATGGAACTTTTGGAACATTGCTTTATCTTCATCTAAAAATGGTTTTTATGATATACTGTGTCTATCTTATTTCAATTTCAGAGCGGCGCACCATCTTTATTAGGGATATTAAATGATAGGTGTGGGCGTGGTCATGTTGTGTTGTCCGATGGGAGCCATACTTCAGTCCTCCCATTTCTTTCAGATTTATTTATTTTCTTTTATGGATGTTGACCAAAATGTCGTAAACATGCATAGCAGCAGATCATGCAGCATGGGAACATCAAAGAATGATGTGCCCAGCGATAGGCAGTACCACATTGACTTGGAGATTGAGACCATGTCATGCAAAATCCGATTTCAATCCATGATAATGCAGAAGATGGCAACAAATGCTCAAGAGGAAACAAATATAGCTGGTATAGATCAAGGAAATCAACAATTATTTTTCTGGATGCCATTTTTGGACTCAACAGGTAAAAGTGATTAAGGAACTCAACCTCATGATCAAAGCCAAGTAGTTCCCATGGGTTAAAAGTCTATAGATCTTTGAGAAGGTTTATCACCATCACAAATTTTTTTGTACATATAATGTCCTACCTTTTAATGTAATATTTTGTGTTTCTTTTCTTATTCAAGTTTTCTAAATTTTGTCAAGAAGGTTAATAGTGCCTATCAAGGCTGCCAAGTTGATGCAAAGGTTTGCCAAGCACCATATAACCATTCAACTAATTGGAAGAGGAGGAGCCTTCTGCCGAATAACACAATCATATTACATAAATGAACTGCAATTCTAGCAAATATTGGTCATCAAGGTTATTAGATAGATTGAACAGGTAAAACTATTAAAGTTAGGCAATTGAGAGAAAATGATTACACAGTATCTCAGAGATTAAAATGAAGGAGAGGATAATGAGTAAGAATTTCTATATATACTTGGCCATGAGGGAAACTTAGTCGATAAATCGAAAATGAGATTTGAAATTTCTATGTTCTTGGGTGTTCTCCATAAAAATTTAGTTAGTTAAACAAACGAAAGACCATCGTTTTCCATTATGTAAACATGCATCGTTCCATTATAATAAACATATTTTATATAATATCAAATTGGACATTTTGTTGTAAATTTACTGTCAAATTGGACATGATTAAATATGATTACTTCCTCTCTCTCTCTCTCTCTCTCTCTCTCTCTGCGTGTGTCCTGTTTCTTTTTTTTTTTTTTCCGAGAAGAGGACTGTTAAGATTTTCGGACATAAAAGCGGGACCGTATGGACGGCTTGCACACGGCATTGACCGTAACGAGGCTATCCATTTCACAGGCTCTAGTCTTCTGCCCGTTTCTTCACGATCGAATTAGCTCCACCACAAGCACCAACCAAGGATATGCAAGGAAACTAGGTAACTAGGATGGGGCGTGGACTGGGGATCACGGGGCGTGGAATCTTTCATCACGGGTAGCTCCTCGGCTGGTGCAATTAAAAAGATGTTTTTGGTTGATTTTATTTACTTCCCCGTTGTTTCCTGTATCTGACTTGAATCATCCCATGCCGTGGTCGTTGCTCCGCTCCAGGAATCAGAAACCAAAGAAAAATTAACTAGCTCCTATATACTTGGTAGCCTACTTAACTTTCAATCTCCCACTAGTTTCACACTATTGGTTTCGAGGCCAATCCACCGTCACACAAGACTACTGGTCAAGAGTGCATGATGCTGAACTAGAAAGATTGCAGTACAGTAACACTGAGCTACTGCATTTTTAACTGAACTGGTATCAGAACACGGAGAGATAGGGTGGGGTGGGTATACAAGAAGCACACCAATAGCTGACGACTGATATGATCTGCACTGCATCGAACTGACTCGCTTCCGAGGAAGCTAATAAAGAGAATGAAATGGGGGCCGGGAAGCCATTCATTGGTTGACATGGGAGGAAACTGGGTCCTCGAACTTCTTGGCATTCCCCTTCGGGTCCTCCTCAAACCTCCCCAACCTGAAGTGCTTCAGCTCAAACCCTGCCACCTCTCCATCGATCGCCATCTCTGCCAGAATCCTCCCTACCACTGGCCCCATCTTGAAACCATGGCCGGAGAAGCCTCCGGCGACCACCACGTCCTTCCCGAACTCCCCGCCGAGGAAGTCGATGATGAAATCCCCGTCGGGTGTCATCGAGTACATGCATGCCTGCGTCATGACCGGCCTCCCGGCCTCGACGCGCCCCCGCAGCACCTGTTCGATCCATGGCACCACCGAGTTCACCAGCACGCCTGAGCTCGACTCCCAGTCCCTCCGCTCGGGGTCGCACGGGTGGCCTCCATGCATGGCAATCTTGATCAGCCCTGGGAACTCCATCGACGGCGTGCCGTAGATGTACGGCTCGCCGTAGCTAGCAAACGTCGGGAACCCGGCCTCCGGCGAGAATTCATCCTCGTACCCCTCCTTGATCTTCCAGTAACAAATAGTTGTGTGGAGAGGCTGGATCGGTAGGACCAGCCCACTAACTGCTTGCACCAGCTTCTTCATCCAGGCTCCGACGGTGAGCACGCACTTCCTCCCCCGGAACCGTTCCCCGCCGGCTGTTGCAACCCAGATGCCGCCTCCGGGTTCGTCTCTCCCGATGTCCTTCACCTCCGTGTGGTCTCTGAGAACGGCTCCTCTTACGATGGCCAACGCTTGGAACATGGCGACCGCCTTGGTCGGCTTGATCACGCCTCCGACATCGGTCACCACCCCGATCCACTGCTCCGGCAATTGGATTGCACCAGAGAACACGTCATGAATCTGGTTTCGATCGAGGATGCGTGCATCGATCGAATTCGGCTCGCAATTGGCGATCACGCACTGGAGGCTCTTGTTGGCCGCAGGGCCCATGTCGAAATGGGAGGTCCTGGTGTGGACACGGTAGCCGATCTCCGACTGTGCTTCTTCCCAGAGACGGTAGGATTCGAGGACCATCGAGGCGTAGTAATCTTCCGGGTAGGTGGCTCGTATGGTCCGGGACTCGCCATGGGACGAGCCAAGGTGGTGCAGGAAGTCGAATCGCTCGAGGAGGAGCACCTTACGGCCGCGCTTCGCCGCTTCGTAGGCCGTACAGCTCCCCATGATCCCGGCACCAACGACGATCACATCGAACCCATCGCCGTCCATCGCTCCGGCTCCTCCTCTCTCTTCAAACCAAAGGGAACGGACGGCTGCTGAGAAAAAGAAAAATAAAAAATGAAACGGTGATGCTGAGAGCTTCGGCCGAGACGGAGGGAAGTAGTGTGGCATCTGTACTTACCTTGCGAGAAAACATTCCCACGGCCCGCATCCGCATGCGGCCGTCCATCGCATGATGGACGGTGCGCGCGATGTACCGCACCGTGCGGTGCACCGCAGAGGATCTGCGCTCTATTGTTATACCGTACTCATCCAAACAGACTCTGAACCAGCTTTAAACACCTACCACGCTTCCTGAGGGACAAAAAGCATGCCCAGAGGCAGTTTGAACATTTTTTCCTCGTCAAAGTCTTTCACTCGTGTCCCTTTGTATACGATGTGGTAAAGATAGCAACCCAATATCATTCTTTCAAATATCTTACAATCTTTGCACAGCATAATTGACCAGATTTTGTGTGTTGTCTGTGTGAGAATCGTGTAAAACCGACTCTCTTCACAATGGCCTCCAGCCAAATAATATAATAATAATAATAACAAAGATCAAGATCTTTTCCGCAATTAGGAAAGCCCCTTTGCTAGAAATTGTCATTAAAAAAGAGCATAAAGAGAACAGGAATGCAGCCCTTGTACGGCATGATGACAAGCAACTTAGAGAACAAACACTGTTATAGGAATTATAAGTTACCACATTGTTACTGACTTTGACTGGTACAATCAAAATTAAATGTCATAAATCACCGCAATATCTCATCATCATTTAATTATTTTCTTACAAACTTTTGCTTACCAACATATCTATTGCAATTCCAAATGCCCAATTAAGTTATGCCACAAGAAGTTAATATTGGATTTTCTATATGTACTAGTACACGTGGAGTTCAAAAATTTTTTTAATCTAAAATATAGTAAAAAAATTAAATTAAAATATTTTTAATTTAAGCATGCATTCATCATATGAAAACACACATGGATCTAGTTCATATGCTGAAATTAATATAAATTGATTTTAAGATGAATAAAATAAAACCTGTGATCAATTCACATATCTGAATCACTTTCTCTTTGCTTCAAACCTATAACTGAAGTTGAATCCAATTCGATCCTGGATCTGAGATTGAGCAGGTTCTGAATAAGCAGCACAAGCATCCTGTCTCTACAAGTATCCATAGACCGACCTTGATAAACTCCTCTTGATACAACTCACTTGAACTCAAAGCCTGAATAGGCTTGAACCAAGCCTGGATAGGGATCAACCATTGAATCCTTATGATCTTTCTTTCTTGATTCTTGAAGAAATCAAAAAATTTTCTTGATCCCTCAACTAATCAAGAAGAATAACAAACAAGAAGTGATTGTAATTAATTTCCAACAACTTGAGATGAAAAAGATGAAACCAACTAATCTTGGCGCCAACTTTTGACACCAAGAAAAGAGTTCCCACCCACCTCTTTTCTACATCCAATAGGAGATGCCTAGAGAGAGAGGGCGTGGGCTAAAGAGAGAAAGAGGAGAAGAGGCATTGGGCACATTAAGGATGGCGGCAAGGATGAGGGGAGGTGTCATATGAAGAGAGGTAGGATTAGGATCCTTTAAATAGACAACATAAGGATATCCTAATCAAATTAGGATCCCTCCTAATCATATTAGAAGTCCTGACCATAACATATTCGGACCAATTAAATGAGGTGCCATTCATAATTCACCCACGCCCACACTTAGTGCTAGGCATCCTACCATATGGGACCCAATTAAAAACTCTCAAATCAATTCATATGATTTTATAAATTCACTTCAAAAGTTTTTGATCAAATCAAGATAAATAAAATCAAAAAATTCTTTTTTAATTTAATTTAAGTCATAAATTAAGAATCCAACTATTGAAGGTCATTGAATCAAATTCAATTAGATTCAAATAAAGTATAAAAATTGACTAATGCTTACTATAAGAAGAATTGGATTCATCCAGGTGCTAGCAAACGTCGGAAACCCGGCCTCCGGCGAGAATTCATCCTCGTACCCCTCCTTGATCTTCCAGTAACAAATAGTTGTGAGGAGAGGCTGGATCGGTAGGACCAGCCCACTAACTGCTTGCACCAGTTTCTTCATCCAGGCTCCGACGGTGAGCACGCACTTCCTCCCCCGGAACCGTTCCCCGCCGGCCGTTGCAACCCAGATGCCGCCTCCGGGTTCGTCTCTCCCGATGTCCTTCACCTCCGTGTGGTCTCTGAGAACGGCTCCTCTTACGATGGCCAACGCTTGGAACATGGCGACCGCCTTGGTCGTCTTGATCACGCCTCCGACATCGGTCACCACCCCGATCCACTGCTCCGGCAATTGGATTGCACCAGAGAACACGTCATGAATCTGGTTTCGATCGAGGATGCGAGCATCGATCGAATTCGGCTCGCAATTGGCGATCACGCACTGGAGGCTCTTGTTGGCCGCAGGGCCCATGTCGAAATGGGAGGTCCTGGTGTGGACACGGTAGCCGATCTCCGACTGTGCTTCTTCCCAGAGACGGTAGGATTCGAGGACCATCGAGGCGTAGTAATCTTCCGGGTAGGTGGCTCGTATGGTCCGGGACTCGCCATGGGACGAGCCAAGGTGGTGCAGGAAGTCGAATCGCTCGAGGAGGAGCACCTTACGGCCGCGCTTCGCCGCTTCGTAGGCCGTACAGCTCCCCGTGATCCCGGCACCAACGACGATCACATCGAACCCATCGCCGTCCATCGCTCCGGCTCCTCCTCTCTCTTCAAACCAAAGGGAACGGACGGCTGCTGAGAAAAAGAAAAATAAAAAATGAAACGGTGATGCTGAGAGCTTCGGCCGAGACGGAGGGAAGTAGTGTGGCATCTGTACTTGCGAGAAAACATTCGCACGGCCCGCATCCGCATGCGGCCGTCCATCGCATGATGGACGGTGCGCTCGATGTACCGCACCGTGCGGTGCACCGCAGAGGATCTGCGCTCTATTGTTATACCGTACTCATCCAAACAAACTCTGAACCAGCTTTAAATACCTATCACGCTTCCCGAGGGACAAAAAGCATGCCCAGAGGCAGTTTGAACATTTTTTCCTCGTCAAAGTCTTTCACTTGTGTCTCTTTGTATACGATGTGGTGAAGATAGCAACCCAATATCATTCTTTCAAATATCTTACAATCTTTGCACAGCATAATTGACCAGATTTTGTGTGTTGTCTGTGTGAGAATCGTGTAAAACCGACTCTCTTCACAATGGCCTCCAGCCAAATAATATAATAATAATAATAACAAAGATCAAGATCTTTTCCGCAATTAGGAAAACCCCTTTGCTAGAAATTGTCATTAAAAAAGAGCATAAAGAGAACAGGAATGCAGCCCTTGTACGGCATGATGGCAAGCAACGTAGAGAACAAACACTGTTATAGGAATTATAAGTTACCACATTGTTACTGACTTTGACTGGTACAATCAAAATTAAATGTCATAAATCACCGCAATATCTCATCATCATTTAATTATTTTCTTGCAAACTTTTGCTTACCAACATATCTATTGCAATTTCCAAGGCCCAATTAAGTTATGCCGCAAGAAGTTAATATTGAATTTTCTATATGTACTGGTATGCGTGGAGTTTAAAAATTTTTTAAATTTAAAATACAATAAAAAAAATTAAATTAAAATATTTTTAATTTAAGCATGCATTCATCATATGAAAACACACATGGATCTAGTTCATATGCTGAAATTAACATAAATTGATTTTAAGATGAATAAAGTAAAGCCTGTGATCAATTTACATATCTGAATCGCTTTCTTTTTGCTTCAAACCTATAACTGAAGTTGAATCCAATTCGATCCTGGATCTGGGATTAAGCAGGTTCTGAATCAGCAGCACAAGCATCCTGCCTCTACAAGTATCCATAGACCGACCTGCATAAACTCCTCTTGATACAACTCACTTGAACTCAAAGCCTGAATAGACTTGAACCAAGTCTGGATAGGGATCAACCCTTGAATCCTTATGATCTTTTTTCTTGATTCTTGAAGAAACCATGAAACTTTCTTGATCCCTCAACTAATCAGAAGAATAACAAACAAGAAGTGGTTGTAACTAACTTCCAACAACTTGAGATGAAAAAGATGAAACCAACTAATCTTGGCGCCAACTTTTGACACCAAGAAAAGAGTTCCCACCCACCTCTCTTCTACATCCAGTAGGGGATGCCTAGAGAGAGAGGGCATGGGCTAGAGAGAGGAAGAGGAGAAGAGGCATTGGGCACATTAAGGATGGTGGCAAGGATGAGGGGAGGTGTCATATGAAGAGAGGTAGGGTTAGGATCCTTTAAATAGACAACATAAGGGTATCCTAATCAAATTAGAATTCCTCCTAATCATATTAGAAGTCCTGACCATAACATACTCGGACCAATTAAATGAGGTGCCACTCATAATTCACCCACGCCCACACTCAGTGCTAGGCATCCTACCATATGGGACCCAATTAAAAACTCTCAAATCAACTCATATGATTTTATAAATTCACTTCAAGAGTTTTTGATAAAATCAAGATAAATAAAATCAAAAAATTCTTTCTTAATTTAATCTAAGCCATAAATTAAGAATCCAACCATTGAAGGCCATTGAATCAAATTCAATTAGATTCAAATAAAGTATAAGAATTGACTAATGCTTACTATAAGAGGAATTAGGTTCATCCAAGTGCTAGTAATATTAACATGAACTCAATAGAATTTTTTTAAATTCATATTAATTGGTACTTCATAATCCCAATCATAAGTAATCCAGATCTTCTTCCTTGATATGTGTGATCCCATAGATTCAATTCTGTCCGATAGTAAGATATATCATAATCTCTATCATAGGTATTACTGAAATTCCTTTCAGTGGATCAGAACAGTTCTACTCTAACTCGACAAGGATCATTGATCCAGAACGATTTTATTGAGCTCTCATAATCCATCAGTGACATCTCGCAATATCTAGTGATAATCCAGCAGAATCGAAAAAAGACCTCTAAGTATAATTAATATATGATATAGTCCCTCTATCATTAGTTCCAACTAGATGGCAAGTCATGGATAAATCGTCAAACTTCATCATCAGTTATATGATAGATCCGATCAGCTCAAGTCCAATACTGATTTCAAATGAAAACTCTTTTTCACCAATCACACTACCATGACCATAGATTTGTGGACTCAGCTTTTCAAATCTTATAGGACTACTCCTCTCTATCAAGATTGATAGATCACATCTAGATGCACACCTTGCCCCACAGCTTAACCAACTAAAGCCAACATCTATTACAAAAACTCATCATTGAGTCAATATTTATGTGTAGTCAAACTACGCAGTCTTACTGTGAGCACTGTGATATTGCAGGTCAAAGAACTAATCACACAACTAAAGTATCGAGATAATCACTGACGATTGGATAGAAATCTATGTGATCTTTTGTATGATCATACTTAGTACTACTTATTCTTTAATAACTACCTGCATTTACCACTCAGTGTTTCTATACTATAGACTAGAGACTCATCTATTCCGAAAAAAATGAACTGTACATCGATCTATCTGGATCGATCACCATCTCCATGACTATCCTATGACAAGGAACAATTTAGGAATTGATTATACATACATCCAATTCTCAATATTTGAGAATATGTATTGTAACATCAATTTCAAAGACGATTCAAAGACATATAACATTTGAATCGAAAAAGAAAAGTTATCCTTTATTGATATAAATCAATAGTTTAAAGTATAAATTTGTGTCATAGAATGAAAAATATGTCAGTCAATAATTAATTTTTATGACATACATCTAATAGTTAAATCCAAAGAGGGTTCTCCAATTTAATTCTAATGAGTCATGCATGAGATCAAATTTTATCTTCCTACAAAATTATAAAGAAGTGTCGCTATATCTCTACTTCCCATCATGGCTCATCGTTACTGGCTTGTGCAACTACTCAACAGGATTTGGGAAGGTAGTAATATTATGTATTTATCTCTCAGCAGGAGCCGCCATTAGGTGCTGCCTTCATCAACGGTGCGAAGATTTTTTTTTACTGCAGCAGCTAGCGAAGAGCAAAAGAGGTAAGAAATTTTTTTTTTATTGATATAAAGTATAATTAGCGGACATCAACATTAAGCCATGACAACAAGATCCTCAGGACATGACATTCAGATGACCCACATCAGAAAAAAGATCAAGAGGGGGAAATATTTCTGCGAGAACCACCATGCATGTTGATCAGCATATGATAATTAATTGTCTGAGAATTACATCCTTTTCACCTTGGGCATTATCAGAGATGTACAAATATCTCACGTGGTGGACAAGTATCATTCGTGGCGATTCAGTTCACACTAGGATAGATAAAGAGTAGGACATGGTGGAAGCATCAGCATTTGACTGAAGAGTTCGATGGCGATCGATGGAAGACCGTTGATCTCAAGCCTGATAAGAAGTGGCAAAACCTGACCTGCGCATTGACTGGTGTATGTCTGATGATGCCATGCGAAGGATGGAGGTGTCTTAGAACTAAATCATGAATCACCTCCATTCAACTAATCCTTGTTGCAGTAAAAGAGAAAAAATGAAAAGCTTGAAAAGAAGGACGGCCTCAAGATATATAATGCTGTCGCTTTTTCTTGAGACTTTATTCGCCCTCTCCACCAGTCAGATCAGATAATACAAAATGAAGCCCAACCAACCACTACAATAGTTAGCTAGTTGAGGTTTAAACTAAAACATTTTATCTTTGTTATTTTGAAAATAGTTAACAATCCTTGGTCCCAAACCTATAGGGACAGGTAACATGAATTTTTTTCATTCATTCCACGCTGTTTTGAGCTATGCTTTTTGAAGGATGCAGCGGTATCAGGTTCTTTTTTAATATTTCATCCCATCTTATTTTTGGTCTATCTCTACGATGTAATTAGTCACTTATTGATATAAGTTTCAGAAAAATAAGACAAACTCTTTTGTTTTCTTGAAGCTTCTCTGTCTGTAAAACAAACATATTGTCAAGTATTGCCATTTTATGAAATCATGACATATGAAAAAACCATTGGGAAATGATGAGTATGAAAAGGGTAGGAAAATGTATTATAAGGAAATATCATGCAATTGCGCTATAAGAGAAAGCTATATGATGAGGTAACTAACATGCATCTGCGGTAATTTTGCACTTTCCACACATCATGCTCGTGCCAATTCTAGTCCTTAATCGGTCTCATTCTCACTGTCACAAACAGATGTCTTATTTCTACTAAATTATTCGATTATTCTGGCCCAGGATCACATCTAGCAAGATCTAGCATAGCAAATTTGTTTCATTCCTCGGTCTCCTGACCTAAACATGCACAACGTCAAATCGGTACTCTCTGCTTTCAGTCTCTGGAATGCCTTTCCTTTCGTCAGATATTACTGTTGATCTTTTTTTTTTTTTTCGAGGGAGTTTCAAAAGTTCTTCTCGCATGCGGAATGAGCTCCGCGCGCGGACGTCTGTTCTGAAGGCGGTTCTCACACACGCACAGCTGTCGCGGCTGTTTGGGCTTATTTAAGACTCCTTCTTTTCTCAATTGTCGATAGAAAAAAAAATATATCAAAAATCTTTTTTTTTCAAAAAAAAATAATTCTCTCTCTGCTCTCACAACTCTCTCTTCACTTTCTCTCTCTTATTTAATTTTATTATTATTTGAGCTGAGAACGAGTCTGATCGATGTCCGTTCAAGATTGTGCCACTGATGAACATTGGAGTACTTGACTTCCGAATTATATCTTGAAGGAGGATATGCGGCTCAAGTCTTCGCACGAGAATGGGCCGAAATTTTCTTTAAGACAGTGGTTTAACCGCCTCCCAAACCAGATCCTGTATTTTATTTTATTGTTTGTCACATCACATATACTGTATCACACACATCACAATATATATATATATATATATATATATATATATATATATATATATTTTGATTGGCATCTAAATTACAAACAAATTTTTTTATTATGAGCCTATTTCACCATTTTTTTCATTTTAGGCTTACTCTTCAATACAATTTTTTTTTAATTAATTTATTTTCCTGTAATTTCATTTTTCTTGTGGTTACATTATATATATATATATATATATATATATATATATATATATATATATATATATATAATTTTATATATTTTTCAATAACAGTCTAAAGGAGATTTCATAGTTATTTTTGTAGTGCATGCATATTTAATTATTTATATGTATTTAGGACTTATGCTTCTTGTATATTTATATATTATTTTTAATTGACCAGCATTATTTTCTATAGTTTTGTGTTGTACAAATTAATTAAAGATCCCCTCAAAATATGTATTACTGTATACTCAACCTTAATAAAACTTATTAAGTCCACTTGTTAAAAAAAAAAAAACTAACTAATATATTTTCTTTAAATATCAGTTTTCCTCTTTGAACCATACTTGGACCAAATGGCTACTCTTAGAGATCAAACATTTAGTCTTAAACCTGACAAATTTGATGGAACCAACTTTAAGAGGTGGCAAAATCAAATGAAATTTTGACTAACCACTTTGAGGCTCTGATCGATTATTGATCAATCTTCTATCTCTTCTAATTCAACCTCTCCTGCCACCCCTGAAGAAGACTATCTTTATAAGGGTCGAATTCTAAGTACCCTTTTCTGATTCATTCTATGATGTTTATCTATCCGCAAAGAGTGCAAAAAAATTATGAGATAACCTAGAGTCTGAGTATGGCCTGGACGATGCTGGTGTTGAACGGTTCAACATCGCATCATTTCTTAGATATGTTATGGTAGATGATAAACCTATAAATGACCAACTCCATCAATTTCAAAAATATCTTAAGAAGCTTCAAACCAATGGAACTACTCTCTCTGAAGAATTTAAGGTCTCAAGCCTTCTTGATAAATTGCCTTCTTCTTGGGATGGCTTTGCTAAAGGTCAGCTCCATAAGCAAAGATAACTAACCCTAACTCAACTTCTCAATTCAATTACGATAGAAAACCAACATAGGTCCAAAATTCAGCAAACCAGAGTCTCAGATATTCAAGCTAACCTGATCCTTATCAAATCCAAATCAAAACCTAATTTTCAACCAAACCAACGATACCAGACAAACCATCCTAACCGATCCTACTCAAATAAGTTCAAGCCTAAGGGTAAACACTTCAAGGCCAATAACATTAGATCCATCAAGTCTGCCCAATGTTCAAGTAATAAGTTCTGCTTTATGTGCGGAAGGACCAATCATCTTGCGAGAGACTGTTATCACCGGAAGAGGGAGCCCTTTCGCAAGCCTTCTGGTTCTTTGGAACCTCAAGCTCATGTAGTTGAAGGTCCAGAAGATATCATTTTTAGGTTAGTAAGCTTTAACCCTGAAGTTAATTTTACTTCTTCTGACCTTGATTGGTGGTTGGATTCAGGAGCTAATGTTCACATTTATTTTGACCGCTTCTGGTTCACTACTATTCATGACTCAAGCGGAGGAGGTGTAATCCTTAGAAACAATATAGCAGCCAGGATCAAGAGACAAGGATGAATTAATTTGAAGATGATTTCTGAAAAAATTCTTATTCTGACGGATGTATTGTATGTTCCAGATCTTAAGAAGAACCTAGTCAGTGAGTCTCAGTTGGTCCAAAAAGGATATAAAATTATCCTTGATTGTAATAAAATTATGATAACTAAGAATAATGCTTTTATAGGAAGAGGATATGTAAGTAAAGGCTTATTCAAATTAAATATAATAAATTATTTTATTAATAAAGCTGAGAATCAAATTTATTTTGTGAATAAATCTAATCAAAATTTATGGCATGATAGATTAGGTCATGTATACTTAAGAAAAATCAAACATATGATAGATTTAAAGCTAATTCCCAAATTAATCTTAGATACATCTAAGTGTGAAATATGTGCTGAATCTAAATAACCAAAAAAATTATTTAAATAAGTTAAAAAAAAATTCAATCTTGAAATTGATACATAATGATATATGTAACTCTTTCAAAACTGCAACCCATGGTGGCAATAGGTACATAGTAACCTTTATAGATGATTTTTTGAGATACTGCTACTGTTACCTAATGAAATCTAAGGATGAAACTTTTAATAAATTCAAATTTTATAAGAGTGAGGTAGAAAATCAACAAGAAAAAAAATTAAGATTCTTTGGATTGATAGAGGAGGGGAGTATAATTCAAATGATTTTTCTCTGTTCTGTCGAGAACATGAAATAATTCATGAAGTAACTGCTCCTCACTCTCCACAGTCCAATAGTGTGGCTGAGCATAAAAATAATATCTTTTTGGATATGATGAATGCTATGTTGATTAGCTCAGGCCTATCTGAGAATTTATGGAAGGGGAAGCTTTTCTGTCTTCTTGTTTCATTCTGAATCAAATCCCTATTAATGATAGTGGTCAGACCCCTTATGAATTTTAAAAAAATAGAGCTCCTAATTTGAATTTTCTCGAAGTATGAGGGTGTCTAGCTAAGATGAATATTCTTGAACTCAAAAAGAAAAAGCTAGGATTTAAAACTGTAGATGCTGTCTTTATTGGCTATGCCCAAAATAGTAATGTCTATAGGTTCTTAGTGATTAAATCAGATATTAGTGATGTAAATTTTAATTCAATCCTAGAAGCTAGAGATGCTTCTTTCTTTGATGACATATTTTCTTTTAAGACTAAAATTTTTAGATTCCTAGAATGTAAACTATCTTCTTCTAGATCTATGGAACTATAACTTGAAACTGAAACTGAATTAAAAAGAAGTAAGAGGATCAGAATTGAAAAAAATTTTGGAGAAGACTTCTTTACATACCTTGTAGAGGATGATCTTTGCACGTATGATGAAGCTATGTCATCATCAGATTCATCATATTGGAAGGAAGCTATAAATAGTGAAATTCAATCAATTCTAAAAAATAAAACTTGGATTTTATCAGATTTATCTCTTGAAAATAAAGTAATAGAAACTAAATAGATTTTCAAAAGAAAATTAAGATCAGATGGAACAATAAAAAGATATAAAGCTAGGTTAGTAGCTAAGGGATACAGCCAAAAGAAAGACAGATTATTTTGATACCTATGCTCCTGTGGCTAAGATAACCATCTTAAGAACCTTGGTAGCATTAGCATCAATTCATAAATTAATGATTCATCAAATGGATATAAAAACTGCATTCTTAAATAGAGAATTAGAAGAAAAAATCTATATAAACCAATCTCAAGGTTTTATAGTCAAAAGATAAGAACATAAGGTATGTAAATTAATTAAATCACTTTATGGATTAAAACAAGCTCCTAGACAATGACATATTAAATTTAATAAAATTATCCTAAGTAATAACTTTAGGATTAACGAATATGATAAATATGCGTATTATAAAAGGAATAACTCAGATTTTATCATTTTATACCTGCATATAGATGATATTTTATTATTTAGAACATTACTAAAAATAATTCAAGAAACTAAAGATTATTTGTCAAATAATTTTGATATGAAATACTTAGGAGAAGCTAATATAATTTTAGGAATGAAACTTAAAAGAACAAATAATGAAATAGTCATAAACCTAACACATTCCATAGAAAAAATACTTAAAAAGTTTAAATATTTTGATTTAAATATTGTCTCTACTCCATATGATCATAGTTCACATTTAACTAAAAATTTAAAAGAACGTATAAGACAGTTAGAGTGTTTCCAAAAGATAGGATCATTGTTATATGTAGCAAATAGAACCTATCCTGATATAGCTTATGCAGTAAGCAGGTTAAGTCGGTATTCTAGCAATCCTAGTGAAGAACATTGAAAAGCCCTTGAAAGAGTCTTTAGATATCTGAAGGAAACTCTAGATTATTCTTTCTTGTTCTCCGATTATTTAGAAGTACTAGAAGGATATAGTGATGCTAACTGGGTGACAGATAATTTAGATGTTAAATTCACCACAAGTTATCTCTTCATATTTGAAAAAGGTGCAGTATCTTGGAGTTCATGTAAACAAACAATAATAACAAGAAGCATGTTAGAGTTTGAATTAACTGCTCTTGACACCACTTGTACTGAAGCACAGTGGCTAAAAGATTTAATTAATGATATTGAAATTCTTTCATTCAAAATATCTGTAGTATCAATAAATTATGATTGTAGAGCTCTAATAGATCTGTTAAATTAGCAGACATCAAATAAAAAGATGAACAGTCATATTATGATCAGATACAAAATTGTGAGAAATAAAATAAAAGATGTGATATCACTTCAATTTATTAGATCAAAAAATAATCTGTTTGATCTTTTAACTAAAGGTCTTTCAAAGACTTTGGTATTTGAGACATCGAGGGGGATGGAGCTTAAGCCTGTATATTAGTCATTAGGGTGGACCCCTACCTTTGCGATTGGAGATTCCAGGGTCAAGGTTCAAAAGAAAACGACCTCTGAGGTGACGTCTGAGAGCACCATTTCTTGGAGTTTGTCTTCAACCCATCCCTATGGTGTAGTACTCTATATGTAATGGTTAGGCTAAGCATAGCTCTTAATATATCTAAGACTGAAAAATTCAGTGAGGTACGATCCTATTATACATACCTTTGGAGGATCTACCTTAGTGAGAGTAGTCGTGAGGTTGCGACTATGGGATTAGAGCGAATTTCTAGTCACTCTCATGAAAAACAAGGCAAGTGCATGGCCTAAATAGCGCTACCCCACATTATGATCAGCTTATCTTTATACTGTGTATTTTTTATACTTAATGCAAGTTCAAACCTAGAAGGTACTTGTATTATGTATAGTAAAAGCCCAATAAAAGTTTTAGCATGTTTGTTGGATTTAAATATTTTCATGAGTTTTGAAACTTGTGGGGGATTGTTGATTTTTTTAAAGAGAGTTTCAAAACTCCTTCTCATGCATGGAATGTTGAACGCACGTGAACATTCTACATTGAGTACGCATGAATGTTCCGTTGTTTGACCGTTCTGTGAGTAGTTCGCGCCGCACGGTTGTTTTGCGGCCGTTTTGCATGAGCTTCGCATGCGAGCATCTATTCCGAAGGCGGTTCTCGCACGTGCAGCTGCCGCGGCTGTTTGGGCCTATTTAAGACCCCCCTTTCCTCAGTTCTTAGTAGAGAGAAAAAAAATACCGAGAGTCTTTTTTCTTTTCAAAAGAAATAATTCTCTCTCCGCTCTTACAACTCTCTCTTCACTCTCTTTCTTATTTATTTTTATTATTATTTGGACTGAGAACGAGTCTGATCGACATCCGTTCGAGATCGTGCCATTGATGGACGTTGCAGTACTTGACTTCCGGATTATACCTTGGAGAAAGATGTGCGGCTCAAGTCTTCGCACGAGAAAAGGCTGAAATCTCCTTTAGGACAGTAGTTTAACCACCTCCCAAGCCAGGTCCTGTATTTTATTTTATTGTTTGTCACATCATATATACTGTATCACACACGTCACAAAAAAATATATATTTTAATATATATATATATATATTTTGATTGACATCTAAATTACAAATAAATTTTTTTATTATGAGCCTATTTCGCCATTTTTTCCATCTTAGGCTTACTCTTCAAAACAAGTTTTTTTTAATTAGTTCATTTCACTGTAATTTTATTTTTCCTATGATTACATTATATATATATTATTTTATATATTTTCAGTAACAATTGCATATGCATAACATGACCCTCCTTGATTCTTGACACTACTATCTTTCAGTGTTTCTTTGGTCGTGCTTCGAGATTGTTAATATCAACCTCATGATTCCATTATGCTTCTTGATTTAAAATTTTAAATTCCAAAAATTGAATCTTCTTGAGAGATGTTGGGTTGTTGAAAAAGACGAAAATTCTGCTCCACAAAAAAAAAAAAGAAAAAGATAGAAATTCTACAAAAAAAAATATTTTTATTTTTATTTTAGCAAACACAACTCAGCTTTTCTCCCATTTTGGACCTCAGTGGACCATGATACCTCTTCCCTCATTACTACCATATACAAGACCATCTTTACATGTGCATGAATCTACATCAAGTACATGTCCAATATCAATGTTTGCATCAACTATTCTAAATGTGTTGGATCATTTGAGTGTAGTAGGGGTATGAAGATCCAGTAAAGTCCAAAAATGGATCGTTTCTTCCATTTTTTTTTTTTTTTCTTGATGAAAGTTGGAGGCCCAGGCCACCAAAAAAATTTATTGGAGTGCAACAGAGAAGAAGTTAGCAGAGTTTACAGACGTCGGAAGTTGTAACTCTTCATGTAGTATGGGAGAAGACTACAGGGAGACAAATATAAAACAACAAAATAGAGAAGGGAGCGACGCAGTGGAGGTCAGGACCTTGGCAAAGAGGAGGCTACTCGCTTGATCCTTGATCAGATTGTGCCAAAGTTCTTGAGTTGATTGAGATTGCAAAGGATTGACTAATCTTTGAAGAGGGACAAAGCATCAGATGCGACCACCCGTGTCGAAAAGGCTCTCTTCAGGAAGAGTTTGGAGTTACGTTCCTTCCAGCATCTCCAAGCAATGGCAGAGAAGAACATCAAAATAACAGGTTGGGCAGACTTCAGAAACTTCAACTATGTCCAATCCAAGCATAAGTACCTGAATGTTGACTAAGGGGGGAGGGTGACCAAGGCTACGCATATGGGGTTCCAGATCAAGGAGAATAGGGGGCAGTATGAGAAGAGATGATCTATCAATTCCGATGATGTGCCCCAAATGGTACAGCCACTCAAGGACTTGCCAAGCTTCTTTCCAATAGCATCCCTTGTATTCAAGTTATGCTTCCAACATAGCCACAGAAAACAATGAATTTTTAGAGGAATGGGAAGATTCCATGAGGTGGAAGCAAACATACAGATTGTCCCAGAGGAGTTGAGAAATTGATAGAAGGAGGCGATGGAGAACTCGCCGTTGCAAGAAGCCTTCCAGACCATCCAGTCTTCATTATTGCTGAGTGTAACAGAATTCAAAAGACTGACAATGTGATCAAATTGTGTACATACCTCAGAGGAAGGAATTGGAGGCAATTTAAGATGCCAAGAACTCGATGTAAAGTTGAAGTAACTTGCTACTGTGCCATTCTTGTTTTGGCAGAATTTGAATAAATTAGAAAATAGAGTTTGGAGAGGGGCATCGGCAATCCAGTTATCCTTCCAGAATATGATGCAAAGACCATTGCCACACAAGAAGTGAGTGCGATTCCAAATAGTAGGTAGGCTTCGGATTGCATCTCGCCATAATGAGGAGCACCTCCTAGGTGGTTTTCAAGTATTGCCAAGCCTGACCTTCTTATGATATGCCCACTGGATTTGCTTCTTCCATAGAGCGAAGTCATTTGAGAGTAGTCTCCACCCCCACTTAGCAAGAAGAGAGGTGTTGAATTGATGAATGTTTGTGACCCCGAGGCCACCCTCCTCTTTCTTCAAACAGATGTTGGGCTAGCTGACTTTGCAAGATAAGCCACTAGTAAAGGATGATCCCACCCAAAGGAACAACCATCTATAAGAATCGATCTTCTTTGCAATCCAGCTAGGTAGCCTAAACAAGAACATGAAGTATAGAGCTAGTAAGGTGATGACAGAGTTAACCAGAGTGAGTCTACCTGCAAAGAAGAGAAGTTTGGATTTTCAAGTGGCAAGCCGGGATTCAACCCTTGAGAGGAGAGCATTCCAATCAGTTCTTGATAACCTCCGGCCTCCTAATGGAAGCCCAAGATAATTAAATGGTAGGGTGGAGATGGAGCAATTAAGCCAAGAGGCACACTCATCCAAGGAGTCTGGTCCAATTAATGCAATAGAACTCTTCTAATAGGTAATAGATAAGCTAGAGATCTGTTCAAAATAATACAGAATGAGTTTCAGAGTGACAAAATTTTTCTTGCTTGGATGGATGAAGATCAGAATATCATCGGTGTATTGAAGGATCTTTGTGCCGCCAGGAAGCCAAAGATTACCTAGCCTTTCAAAAACCCCTTCTAAAGAGGTCTTGTTAAGCATGCGACACAAGGGGTTAAGACTGTAAATGGGTCGGGTTAATCCGTGATCCAATCCGATCCGACTCGGTTCGATCTGATCCGGATCCATTTAAAAGATCCATGGAGCTGGATTGGGTTCAAAAATTGGATCCGTTCTCTTTTCCAGATCAGGTCTGGATTTTTTGAATTTGGACCTAATCCAACCCGATCCGTAGAGACTTTTGGATTAATTTGAATCTTAAGATATATGACTCGACCCGATCTGAACCCAAACATAAGATCCGAACCTAGTTAGAGTGACTCACCCAAATAGGAGTTTGGGCTTGGGCCAAAATTTTTCAAACCCTTCGGTCTTCCCCATTCGATTCTCAAACTAAAAATCTTTAAAACTAAAAATTTTTCAAACCCTTCAGTTCTTTTATTCTGATTGTTATAATATCTATAACAACCTAAGGAAGAAAGATTGGATAGATTCTTGATAATTTTAATGAAAAGCATCTCGATTACTTCTTTTGGCTTCTTGTTCGACTCAGTTTTCTAAACCTTCTGGTTTATATTTATTGTACCATGAGGTACAAAAGCAAGAGGGCTTCTTGAATTCCAATTCGTTTTGTTGACTTTAAGAAATTTCAGAACATGCTCTAATGTGCACAGATATTGTGTCATCCATAGTATATGCAGTCTCATTGTTAATCATGTACAAGTATTCCTCTTGTATGATGTTTTAGATTGGGATAATTTATCACTATATAAAATTTATATTTTTTTTATTTTTTTTCTTTTGCGTGGACTTCTGAAATCTCGACTCTTCTTAAAAATCGTTTGTTTTCCTCTGCTATCAAATACAATTAATTATTAAAAGTTACAATTAGAGGATTGGAGGAAAAAAAGAAAAAAGACCTTTCTTAGTTGTCATCCAGCATTAGTATTCATTGATAGTAGATTTCAAATAAATTAAATCCATGATCCGATCTGATCCGAACTGGATCCGAATCGGACCCATATTTCATGGATTGGGGCTGGATTATATATAGATCCGACTCAATCCGAATGATCCAATAGGTCAATAAATTCGATCATGGACCCAATCCGATCTGCTCCGATTTTTTATCGGGATGGGTATGGGTCCAATATCAAGATCCGATCAAAAAATTGGATCGGATCGGGATCACTCAAGATCCGATCCAACCCGATCCATTTGCAGGCATACAAGGGATCAACAGCAAGGATAAATAGGAAAAGGAAAAGAGGATCGCTCTGCTTAAGGCTACGGCGACAGAAGATCCAATCTCCCAATTTGGAGGAGCAAAGAACATTACGAATCCATCCAACCCATTTCTCAGGAAAGCCACGCGATGACAAAACATTTAAAATGTAAGCAGGGATAAGCCGATCGAATACTTTTGAAAAATCTAATTTGCAAATGAGATCGCTTTCAAAAGATTGCCTGGTGCGAGTAGAGTGGATTTTTTCCCCAAAAATTTCAAAAGAGAGATCTAAAAATAGGGGAAAAAAAAAAGGTAGGATTATAGACATGAAAAATTATCAATTTAGGAAATATAACTCAACATAGAACTTTCAATACCATGATTTCATGAAAATTATGGATTTTCATGGTAATCATACTTCTGTGGCACATTCAAACACATCCTTAATTTTATAATAGCCTCACATCCATCTTTTGGAAAACATTTCAACTAAAGAAGGGGGCTCCTTCTGCGGTTTGTATGGCTTAAATCCCAACTGCACCAATTAAAATATAGAAGCAACTTCACAACTTTTAAATCCAACAACATCTCAGGTTTTGTAAAGGTTTTGAACTTTGCCTCCTGTGTGAAATCTATTAGCACCAAACGAGGAGGAAAAGATAAGATTTACAAGAGAACAAACAAGAACGAACAAAAAATTCCAAAGAATATCCGTGGTGTTAAATACTTACAATATTAGATTTTAAATAAAGATGGAAGTGAACTAAATAATATCAATCTAATTTATTTTTATATTTAAATTTATTCAGATATAAATATAAATTTAAGTACTTAATTAATTTCTGCACCATCATTCATCAGAGAAAAATAGATATGGGTATAATAGATTCAAAAAAAATAAATAATTTTTTTATTAAAAATAAATAATTATATTAATGTTTTATTAGTTTAATATTTTTGAATTTAGTTCGCATCCAAATTCATTAAAAATGAATATGGATCCGACTGTCTCACGTTCGATCCCCACGAGCGAAGATTTGGGAGCCGTCAGCCTTTCTTTTATTCTCTTCCCCCGCCACGAAACAATCGGAGCCTCCTCCCTCGACAGCTCATAGAGCTTCTTGCTCTTCTTGGTTCGAAGCCATGGAGGCCCTCTTGAGCTCGATCGTTCCTCCGAGGCTTGCTGAAATCTCTCCTTCCCGCCAGTCTCCGATCCCTCTCCTGTTCAAAGCTCCTAGCTTTCGATGTTGTGGATTCTTGAAGACCCAAGAAAATCTTGATGTCTTGAGGCTCTCATCATCGTCGGAATCGAGTGCCCCGAGGAGTTGGAGCAGGCTCAGAGCTCTCTCCCATGACATCTCCGGTGGCGGCGAGTTAGAGGATGGGGCGCCCGGGAACGGGTCTGGCTCCATCGCCGACGAGGTTTTGCCTCCGGTTGAGGTATTCTTCTTGCCTTATGCTTCAAGATTCGATCTTCTTGTTATATGAGGTGGTTTCTTATTCTCGAGTTTGATTGCTGAAGTAAGAATGGAATCAATTACAGCGAGATTGATGGTTTGTTTCAAAAACGGTTTTCAGTGGATTATTAGATGCCTTTGTATGCAAATTCATTGTTTGTATTGTTGTGTCTTTGTGCACAATCTGCAACTGGGTTCATAAGAAATGGAAATTTATAAATGATGAGGACCGGAATAGGGTCGCAGTAGGGTTTTTTTTTTTTTTTTGAAATATATGGAGACTAATGATATTAAACTATTAGTCACCCAATTTATTTAATAAAGAGCCAAATGTATGAAGAAGTAGAACAGAGAAATAGAAAATATACAAAGTTTTAAGTGGCAAAACAACCACTTCCATATAAAAGGAAAGAAACCTGCTTGAAGGATAAACACTAAAACTAAACAGGACCCAGAAGATATGTCAGAAGGCTGAACAAACAACAGCACAAGAAATCATATAATCCTTACAATGCTGCAAAGAGTCTTTATCATCATCCGGCAATGAAAAGAAGAGCAAACTACAGAGAGACCTATGATGGAGGCCTAGCAGTCCAAAGTTGCAAACAACATCAAATTTTATGGTTTTCGATTAGCCCTCTGATGAGTAAAAGCATCTACAATAAGATGCTCCAAATGCCCCAAGACAGAACATATATTTTGTCCATCTTATTCAAGAACAAGCGATCAGCAGCTGAAAGGAGCAATTCAGATAAAAAATAGAGTCAAACACACTAAGTCCAGAATTAAAATGGAATAATGCCTAGAGAGATCTATGCCCAGATTTATCACATATAATGTAGCATTCAACTTCAGCAATTCCAAAGTCAGCATGATCATTAGAGCAACATATCACAAGACCATCCAAATCAGCACCTCCAAGAAATCCCATTTGCAAAGCCGAAAGCAAAACAGAAGATTCAGGATTGACCGATCAAGATTTGAAGAGAAGGCAACTTTCTCTAAGTTAAATGTAAAAAAGGAAACTCAGAAACATAGTATCTAAAGCAATCAAATACAACATGAATAGTGATCACAAGAGTAATCATAAGGCTGCAGAAACCTCCATCACCGTCTCCAAAAAAGCAGCAAAGAGAATTCCAAGAGTGAAAATAGTAAGAAAAATCTGTCTATAATTTAAGCCTCAAGAAGGAGCTGCAAGTAAGAAACAAGCCAGCTGGGTATAGGCAGCAATACTTTTAATTTTCTCCCATAGCTTATAGAAGCCTGAAAGTTCTTTGTGCCCACAAAATAAGGACGAATCATTTAGAAGATTAATCACTTTAAAGATAGTAGAATGAGGATTGGAGGTAGCTTTCAAAAAATTTGAGCATTTCTTTCCTTCTAACAGCACCAAACAATGGTTGAAATGGGCATAAACGCTGCACTTGTAAGTCCTTTGAGAAAAATTGATATCTCCATTTGATACAAGTAATATGCAAGTAACCATCCATTCTGACAGGTAGCGTTTGTCACAGATGCTCTCTTGCTTTTGTGGATTTCCCATAAAGATCATCTCTTGCATAGGGTAGAATTAACCAGTAGAGAGAGAGAGGGGGAGGGAGGGGGGAACCAACATTGCTTCTTGATCCAGATTCACTCCTCAAGAAAAAGAAAATGGAGAGAATGGACACTTGAGTGCAGGTGTCCAACTTTATTGCCAACAAGAGTTTTCCTTGGGTCGAGGTCCTCTTCTTGCATGCTGATCTTTCTTCTCATTATATGAGATGATTTCCTGTTTCTTTAGTTTGATTGCTGAATTAAGAATCAAGTCTTGATTACAAGAGCTAGACTGATGGTTTCATCCAAGAATGGTTTTTGCTGGATTACTAGCTGCCCTAATTTTTCAAAAAAATTACTGTTCGAATTCGTGATATAGTTGTCATTGAGAAAAATAATGCCCAATCTGTAACTGGGTGGATTTCCCCATAAAGATCATCTCTCGATAAACATCATCTATTCCATAGTTTAGAATTACCTTAAAAATAGTAAAGAAAGCAAAATCTCAATGTCGCCCCTTAAACCAAGTCCAGTCCTCAAGAAAAACAAAGTGAAGAGAAAAGGAACATTATTTGCTCGTTGCAAATTGAGAATAGCCTCAAAACTCTAGCAAATCCAGTCTTTCTGCATTCCTCACTTATCTTTCTTTCAGAGCATTCTATTTTATCCATTGACCAACAACAGAAAAAAAAGGCAAGAAGAAAGAGAGGTCACCTTTCTGCAATTTGAGCCTTCATTGAAGGGAATGTACCCTTGGTTGAGAATGGGAAACATGTCAAGGGATGAATCTGAATGCACCAAGAAAATTGAAATTGCCATCCTTTTCCGGGACATCACTCTTCTTTCTTTGGATTTCCACCGACATTAAATCGTCTCTTGGGAAGATGTGTATACCCCGCTTTGATGATCCAGAGACCAATCAATGTATTCCCTGACGCTCACCTTTTGCTAAAATATTAGTAATTATCGAGATTACCTCATTTACATTTCAAAATAGATCTAAAACCTCACATTTTCTCTACTCTGTCATTCTTTGGGGACTCTAAGGGTAATAATCTATCACTATCTGCTCTGCCTCCATGCATTTCTTTGAAGACTGTCTATGTTTCCATCTCAGGAACATCCTAGAACTTCTGAAGGAAAAGCAGGAAAGCTATTTTTGTCCAACTGCCTTCTCTAGGACTTCCTAAGGTTCAAATCTTTGATCTCTTCCAGTCTGAAAAAAACCTCGTGATGAAATCCGTAATGAGTAGCCTCATCAACTTGCTGTACTTGCAGCTATGGATTTTTCTGGTTGTGACTTATCCAGATTTTGCGGTTTGGTTTTGACACAGTTCATGGCCTCCCTCTTCACTCCAGAGCAGGGGAATAGATCTGTAATTTTATGGCCTGCCCATAGGACATCCAGGCATCTGAACCTCTATTCCCATATTTTTTTTATAACCACCTTAATACAAGTACATGGTAAATAAGTAAGTGCAATAACTAGATTTAGTGCTGGCATCTTCAAAACATCCATTTCTGCCCATGTAAAAAGTGCTATAGTTTATTATCTATATCATATAAAACAAAGGACCACATAATGCTGAACTGACAATTGAGGCATGAGCTCAACTTCTTATAGAATAAATTCTTGTATCAAGCAATATAAGAACTTATATGTATTATTACGTTTTATACTTCTTTTATATTATTTTTTTGGTATCATATCTTGTGTGGATAGGTTATCTACAATTTGAACATTGTTGAATTGGCCTTTAAAACTCATTGAGATGAAAGAGAAGACTGAAACAAGAAAACACTGTGGATTTATAATTAATCAAGACTTGCTTGTTTCTCAAACCAGATGAAAGTTTTCTATAAATTTTTTCTTCATGTATCTCTACTTTACAGCCTTTGTTTTCTAGATTGTTTGATCATCGTTAGAAATGAGCAATCACTAAAACATGATTATCATGATGGCTTCTCTTGTATTATTGAAGAGAAATTGCAGTCACAATGGTAGCCAAGAAATAGGCATCACTGAAAAATCAGAGATGGTATCACCTGTCACTTGTGGAATTGGAACCAGTGGATCTAGAGCTGGGCTTTTCAGAACACCTATTTCAGGTGGTGTACAGAGTGCAACCTCTGCTCATGATTTACCTCCGCCAGCCTTGGCTGTTCGTAATCTGATGGAGCAGGTAAGGTCATATATATGAAGAATAATCTGCTTTCTCTTTTTCTCATAGTCACTTAAATGCTTTGATTTTAATTATTGGATCATTACAATGCCTTCCAGTTCCTTTTAAGTTGACTATGTTACTCTTACTGTTTATTTTTGTAAAACAGGCCAGATTTGCTCATTTGTCCACTGTAATGTCTCGGATGCATCATCGTAGTGCAGGATATCCATTTGGTTCTCTGGTTGACTTTGCAACAGATTCAGTCGGCCGTAAGTTAGCATAGAATCTTAGTGCGTACACATAATCTGTATTTCCAATATCCCATACGTTATCTTTTCCAATTCTATGCAGACCCAATTTTTTCACTGTCACCATTGGCTATACACACCCGGAACCTGTTGGCAGATCCCAGATGCACCCTTGTTGTACAGGTGTGACTCTTCTTATGCATATAAATCTCTCTGGAGGACCACTTTTCCTGTTTTCCTCAGTATCTAGCTTTCTTTATTTGCAGATACCTGGATGGAGCAGTTTATCAAATGCACGTGTGACAATATTTGGAGATACTGCCCCTCTCCCAGCTGACCAACAGGTTGCTCCAAGAGCATATTAACTCATTTCATTGTTGTTTTTAGTCAACTATTTTACTGGTAGAGAATAGATACATACATACATGCATATACATACATATGTTGCATGCATGCATGCATACCTACATACATACGCATGCAAGTCTAAGTGGTTAGTTATTAGTTTTCATCATCATGTAATTTCTCCCTATGCTCTTTTTCACTCTATCTCTTTTGTTCTCTCTCACTTACACACATGCAGATGCATGGATGCACATACCCAATTTACTCTATGTGAATACAAACCAACTTTTGGGGTGAGTATGCATTAGGGGTTCTTTTGTTAAGCTCTGTCAATTGGTTAACCTGAGGATTGCCAGCTGTGCCATCACTGTTGCTGGCAAGGATGCATGAAACTGATCTCTATTTCATGGAGGGGATAAAGAGGATAACCAGACTAGGAGATTATGATGAGAGTGCTAGATTGGGTAGGAAGATTTTTTGAGAAAAGGATAAAATCGTTCATATCAAGACCAAGGATCTAGGTTCTAGCGGGACGTCCTGTGAGACATTGAGACGGCGTACCATCCCATGTGAAGGGGCAGGGCCGTCCTGCTAGCGTCCTAGCATTTTGATCGGGATGTCTTGGAACATCTTTTGTCCCAAGTATCGAGACGGAGTGGGATGGCAACACGTCCCATTCCATGAAAAAATCAAGACAGCCCCATCTCACGGGATTTAAAACTTTGATCAAAACATCTAAATCCTGAGCATGCTGACCTAAGTTACATGCTGCTACGATTGTCAAACACTTCAAGTTGAAGAATATAAGAAGTGCTCCTAGAAGATGGAGGAAATTTTTCATCATATTGGGAAACAATGAAATAAGATATATAAATAATTAATTTTTTTCAAAGATTTCTTTCTCTAAATTTGGCAATCTTCAATTTTTGACTTGGTCTCTTGCATCGAAGTTAACAAACTTCGACTTTGGTAGCATATGTTTTGTCTTAGCAATTTATTCAGTCAAAAACTTAGGGTCTTGGAAGCCCACTATATAAGAAAGTGCTTGAAGCTTCATCAAGGAGTATAACCTAGGGGGTATAAAGATATGATAGCCAATGAAAGAAGTTAAAAGGTTCTACAAAAAAAAAAGGAATTAAAAGGTACAAAATGCGACGTATTTCTACTTTTGATATTTTTCATTACAAAATCTTTGCTCTTTGAATATGAGTTTTGGGTGTATGGTTGGACATTCAAGGTATTGTTGTGTATAGCTTGTTCATCACACGTCTTCTTGTTACTGCCAGCAATTGCTTCCAATAAACTGTTAATAATCCTATAACTGATCTATGCTTATAGTCAATTGATTTTCTTTATCTGATAATTCATGTATGTAGACTTACAATCACTTGACAAGCATGTGTTCTAGAAGAGTGAAAACTATCTCCAGCTCTGTGTTCTTTAAGCCTGTCATTTTCTGGTTACTGCACTCATGTTTTTAGTAACACCACTTTAAGTTTCACTCGTCCTAGTACTTCAAGAATCATGGAGAAGCTAAAGTACCTGTAGGGACTGAAAAGTCCGTTTATTTGGCAGCAACGGTGTCTAGCAAAGCTCTAATAGGCTGTTGCTTTAATGTACACAGAATAAAGATAGGAAAGATAAACAAGAGAAAGAAAAGAGGCGAGAGAAAGAAGGAAAAAGTTACACATCAGAATACACCTCCGTGCATCCCCTCTTTTATTTAGTTTACTAGGGGATCCACTTTTTATCATTCCAAAAATAGAAGTATGCTAATGCATCGGGCTACTACCATCACTGTGTGTCTGTATGATGAAGGCCCACAAGAAACAAAGCCCATAATAACAAGATAGTGATACTTTACTCTGCCCCTCAAGCTGGGGCATATATAACTCACATGCCGAGCTTGGAACAAATAGTGTGATGTTGAGAACACCCAAGAGACTCTGTAAAAGTATCAGTAAGCTGATTCTGTCTTGACAACTGAAGTAACCATTTGTTTTTCCTCCACCTTTTCTCGAATAAAATGACAGTCCACTTCAATGTGCTTTGTTCCTTCATGAAAGATATGATTTCTTGCAACTGAATTGCTGCTTGATTATCAAAATATATTTTTATTGGATTGTTGGTTACAAAGCCAAATTCTTTTATTACAGTCTTGAGCTACATTAGCTCACAGTCTGTGTACCATTGCTCTATACTTAACTTCAGCACTTGATCTGTCCCAAACTCCTTGCTTCTTACTCTTCCATGTCACTAAATTTCCTCCAACTAAATACAGTATCCTAGGATTGACCTTCCATATGAAGGAGATCCACCCCAATCAGCATTAGAAAAACTTTCAATAGCCATTTTCCTGTACCTCTGTGAATAACCCCTTTTCCTAGTGATCCTTCCAAGTACCTCAATATACAAATAGCTACCATCCTACTGGCTGACCAAGTTAACAACAAATGCAATGTCTGGCCTGGTAATAGTCAAGTAGATAAGTTTTCTGTTTAGTCTTCCTTGTGTCCCGGGAATATTCAGTAACTCTCCTTTGATCCATTGTAAGGTTTATATTCCGATCCATAGGAGTATCCACTTGTCAAGCACCAAGCATCCCGATTTTTGGCCAAAGGTCGAGCATACATTTTCTTTCTCACAAACTAGTATAACCTCTAAATTAAACCACCCAATACCCAAAAATACTTCAGGAATCTCAAATTCTTGGTACAAAAGTGCTTGCAAAGGTGCTCTTTCACTTTTCTAAGCCCTTCTTCGTTACTTCTAGTGATTATGATATCATCTGTATATACAACCATGATTACTACATGTTGTATGCTATGTTTAACAAACAGAATAATCTGCCTGGCTTCTTTTAAACCCATGGATCATTACACTTCTGCTTAATTTATCAAACCACGCTTGGGAACTTTGCTTCAGACTAGAGATTGCTTTTCTCAGTCTGCACACCTTCTATGACACCCGTTGAGCAACATAGTCTGGTGGTTGCTCTATGCACACTTTTTCCTGAAGATCACCATGAAGCAATGCATTTTTAACATCAAGCTGGAATACTTGCCACCCTTGAGTCATAGCGATGGTTATAATGACTTGAAACAAAATAAATTTTGCCACATGAGAAAAAGTTTTAGAATAATGTACCCCATATGTTTGGGTATAACCTTCTGCAACAAGATGGGCTTTCAGCCTGCCTACCTTTCCATCAGGAAATACTTCACTATGTACACCCAATGACAGCCCACACCTGCTTTATCACTCGACAGATCAACTAGTCCCATGTTCTATTGCACATTAAAGCTGCCATCTCTTTTTCCATCTCTCTCCCAACCAGAATCAAGAGTGATTCTTGGATAGAAATAGAAGAGAGAAACAATGCAAAGGAATGATATGAAGTGAAGATATTTTTATATGAAACATTTGCAATAGGATGTTGAGTGCAAGAATGCTTACTCTTTCAAGGAGCAATAGGAAGATCATCCCTGGAAGGCTGTGGATCAACAGAATTGGAGGTGATTCGCTTAATTGGCGGAGATGTTGGTGAACTACTCTTATGCAATTTTGGCTGCACGGAAACTTTCATGCCCTTCTCTTGAGTTGGAGATGATTTTTGTGGTTCAACAGAAGTTGAAATTGGGTTTACAGAAAGAGGAACAAGGAATTAAACTCAAACAGTAGAGTATCAGCGACTTGGCCTGTAGCTGAAAGATATGAAGTATTCTCAAAGAAAAAGCAACATCAACGGATATAAGATATCCTTTGGAGTGTGAACTATAGCAATAATATCCTTCTTGTGTTCTTGAATAGCCTACAAAGACACACTTGAGAGCTCTAGCAGTCCATCTTATCTTGATTTTTAGCCAAGATTTGTACAAAACAAACACAACCAAATATTTTGAGAGGTATAAGCAAGAATTTTCTTGAAAATAGCATGGTAAATTGAGCAATATCATTGAGAACGAATGAAGATGGCATCTGATTTATTAACATGCATTAGCGCCAGCCACCCCCCATCCCCACCCCAGAAAAAAAACTTTGAAACATGCATTTCAATAAAAGAGCTCAACCAACTTCTATAAAATGATGGTTCTTTCTTTCTGCTATACCATTCTTTTGTTGTGTATGTGAGCAAGATGCTTGATGGATAATTTTATATTGAGCAATATATTCATTAAACAAATGGGAACAATATAAGCTTTGCATTATTAGGATGAAGACAACTGTCGTTTCTATTAAATGGAATTTGAACTTCTTATAGAATAGCTGTGAGAGGAAAAACTCCTAAACGATCGTTCATTAATTAAAGTCATGTCATTCTAGAGTAAGCATCATTAAAGATAATAAAGTACCTAAAATCAGAATAATAAACTCTATTTGGTCCCCAAATATCAGAATAGACCAACTCAAAGGGAGCTAATGCTTGTTTATCAACACATGGAGGAGAGGACACTCTAAGATGTTAACTAACAAGCCACACTGTCAAACTGCAACAAAGGCTCGAAAGATGGTACAAGAAATTTAAAACTATGTGAAGAAGGACGTCCCAACTGATGGTGCCACTGGTAAGGAGAAGGACATGCTGGCAAAACTGCAGCACTTGATTCACAATCAGATCCACTGTCGAGTAGTATAATCCATTAATTTCACGCCTCCGATCAATATTCCTCCATGTCTTTAGATTCTGAATAACACAATATGATGGGTAGAAGGTTACTGAACGCTGAAAAGCTTGAGTTAACTTACCAGACATTAGACTCAAGGGAAATTCGGGAACATTTCTTTCAAAGATGGTATTTCATTGCTAGCCAAAAATGACATTCCAAGATGTTGATAATTTTAATTCAACTTGGGAGAAACTTAGAAAATTGAAATTCTTCCATCTGTTGCCTCATCTTATCTACGTTGTTTGTAAGAGGCTGATAGACCTTTAACTCATCCTGCATACCTCTAAGATTACTATAATATTTACTCATAGTATTAGATCCTCGCTGAAGCTGGAAGGTCTTCTGATATAACTCATAAACTTTGCTATTTTTTCTTCAGCAGAATACATATCATGCAGGGCCTCCCAGATCTCCTTAGCTGTGTCAAAGAACATAACTTTATGACTGATAGGGCTTCATACTATTCCAAGCCAAATCTATTGGCTCCATTCTGCAAACCTACTATCATTAGAGTAAGCAGGATCCTCCAATAGGTATTTCAGCCTTCCATTTCCAGTCAGAAATATTTTGAGACACACCTCGCATTCAAAGTAATTTGTTCCATTTAATTTCACTGATGTTTTCATCTGTATATTAACAATATCACCCACCATGGAGCAAAAATTCTTTTTTATCCATGCTTGAAGTTTAGTAATAACAGGGCTACAGATTGCAGTTCATAAATTTGCAGCCATAGAAAGGTAGATAACTATCCAAAAAAGTTTTCATGAAGAATAAATCTACTGCATACAACTGTAATTCACTTGATCTGCAGCAATAATAAATTGATTTCCCTGTCAAACATACGAGATCTGGTCACAGTTTGTCTCTGTATACTTGAAGCAATAGAAGTCACCAATATGTTGGCAGAATACCTCCTCTTGATCCACAAATCTCTGCAACATGGATACTTTCGAGAAATTTCAGATCTCTCCATTTTATTGTGCATGTAGGTATGCATGAAGAGACCACAAACGCAGCAATACTTTTACACAAGGTTCACAGCACATCATAGATGCTACTGCCTCTATGTTCGTTATAGATTTAGCAGAGAAGAGAGGCTTTGAATCTTCTATGGAAAGGAAGAACAAGATTGAAGAAGTGAAAACCAAACATACACAGTGAAAATGAAGATCCTATTGCTCTAATACCATGTACAGACTGAAAAGTCCATTTATTTGGCCACATTGGTACCTAGAAAGGCTCTAATAAGGCTGCTGATTTAATCTGTGCAGAATAAAGATAGAAGAGAGGAACAGGAAAAAGAAAAGAAGGGAAGGGAAAAGCCGCACATCAGAATACACCTCTTGTATCCCCCTTTGCTTCTGTTGAACTAGGGTGTCCACTTTTTAGCATTCCAAAATAACCCTATACTGAAGTCCTGGTCAAATATAATCAGCTGTGTATGTATACAATTAAGGCGCATAACAAATGAAGATCATAATAGTAAAATTTCAATACTTGACAGTACTGTGTAACAAAAACAAAAACCAATCTCATCTCTGTATTGCAACTCTAATCATAAAATCTCTGCACAAGGATTGATCAAATTTCACAACCCTCAATCTGTTATTAATCCCTTCACAAATTATTTCAACAGACCAGGCTTACCTTGGAGCAGGGCAAATCTTTAAAAGTGAAAATAGCGTCTGGCTTGGAACTGAAGTATCTTAATTATGGGCATAATCAGTGATTTTGGAAAATACCAGCAATAATGAAGTTAAATCTATATTCTCCTCTCTTAATCTAATAAGAATATCTACAATACAGTAAATAAAGTGGTGATTTATGACTGCAAAGTATATCCTGCTTCTCAAAAGAATCCGACTTGTTGGCACTAGAAAATCAACATCAGCATGCAATTAATCTTGAAGAACAGATGGTGCATACTAGATTGGTGAAGCTGCTTACAGCTTTATGAAGTATATTTTCTGTGACTTGTGTGCAACTAAACAAAAATTAGTAACACATGTGAACATAAATACAGGTAGCACATGTACGCAACAATGCTTCCACAGTCTTTAGTATCACAGACCATAGTGCATGTCTTAAAAGATTCATGTATTATATGTAGTTCTATGGCCAAAAAGAAATGTGGTTCCTTAGGTGGAATGCTAAATTTTGATTATATGGGCTTGCTAGAAGTCTTCGGTGGCCCAAATTTTGACTAGTTCAAACTTGATAGACACTTGTTATTTGAGAACATATGATACCTAACACGCTTCCTGGAGCTTGTGGAACCTGTGAGGTTGTCTTTTGTCTCAGTCATATGGAAGAGTTTGTCCTTTAGTAGGCTTGCAAGATTTATGGTGTTCTCTTTCTGTAGAATAACATTTTATAATGCCCCGAACCATCTGGAGCCTTAGGTTTGGTGCTCAACTGCTTTGTGGTTGTAAATCCTTATCAGATGTTATGTGACATGTCCAAATCTGAACATCAATTTTGATGAAGGCATGTTACTGAATGGTTCTTTCTGTTTCTTTTCATATGAATGATGGATGAATGTTCTTAAACATGATGTTTTTGTGCCAACTTCAGGAATGGGCTCACAAGCAATACATAGCAAAACACCAACAATGGTCATCCCAACAATGGGGAAACTTTTACTATTATAGGATGCAGAATATAAGGTTTGCTCCTGAACTTTTCTTGCTGGTGTTTGGTCCTTCTCCATGACAACAATCCAGTAACATATACTAAGCACGAAAGTTCTATTTAACGGACAGGGTTTGAGCAGACAGAGGTCATCCCCATGTTGATCTTTCCTAGTGCCATCATTGTTGCCCAGTCATGAATGAGGGGGTAGCATTGGTAGCAAGAGAAAAGAAGCTGGTAGCCCATCTTGCATCCTCAAATTCACCACAGTTCATATAAAAGCATTGTTCTATCAAAAGAAATGGAGAAAAAAGGAAATAAATTTAGGCCTATGCTGAACTTTTGTATTTCTTTTCACCATTATAAAATATGCTATGACAGAAATTGGTGCAAAGGGATTCTTTAGGAGATTACAAAACAAACCATTGGGCTGGTAAAATGTTTGAGTGCCTTTTAATGTCTTAGTGTAACATTGTACAAATTCTATTACTATAAATAAGCCCTTCTCGGTATAGTAGTTGATACCTCAGATCACTAAGGTAGAAAACTGAGTTCAAAACCCCACAGAGGTTATGTGCCATAAAAAAAAAAAAGGAAAAAAAGGAAGAAAGACATAAATACTTTGAGTGAATGTGCTTATATTACAAATGGTATTTTCTTGAGTGAAGCAGAGCTATGCTTCCTTATGCTACAATAATTATATTTTTAAGAAATAATGAAATAACTTAAATCTGGATTTGTAAACTAATGCTCTTTGATTTTTGTAGGATAATGACTAAGGTGATTTTAGTTCAAATTTGGACTGCATTTCAATTGAGAGAGGCAAAAGAATGATGCTATAAACATTAATTTAAAAAATCCATGCACCAGTAGAAAGGAGTGATTTAATGCATGTAGAAGACATGAAGAGGGGTAGAGGTAGACAAAAAATCATATGGAATGAAGCAGTAAAGAAAGACTTGATATCTCAACTTGTTTTAGAAAGTATGGGCCTAAACCTGATGGAATGGAGGAAAAAGATGCATATAGCCGACTCCAACTAGTTTGGGATTAAAAGTTCAGTTGAGTTGAGTGGTATCAACTTTAGATACTAATCAGAAAACTGCACAAGATATTCAGTATCGTGGTATACGGTAAAGCTCATCCCAAATGAACAATATAGTTCCAAAGTTTGGTCTTTCAAGTTTACTTTTAGTTTCAGAAGAAAAAAAAGGGAGAGAAAGAGATGTCTTATAGACTTATAGTCTTTGGTTCTATGGATGGAGGGAATTTTTTGACACTAAACGTGCATGGGAATCCTTGATCCAAAACCAAAAATTACTCTTCTCCCCCATTTATCAACCATTTTTATTGCATGATACAGCTGCTGCACCTGTGACCTCTTCACCTGTACCAAATAGTCCAATGCCCTCATTATTGCAATTGTTGATGAAGTTAATAAGCTAAATAAGAGATTGAAAAGACGAGAAAAAAATGATGAGATTGATTATTTGGTACCTAGAAAGGCTCTAATAAGCCTACTGATTTGATCTGCACAGAACAAAAGATGGAAGAGAGAAAAAGGAGAAAGAAAAGAAGTGAAAGAAAAGGAGGAGAGAGTCGCACATTAGAATAACACCTCTTGGGTCCTCCATTTTCTTTTATTTAACTAGGGTGTCCACCTTTTAGCATTCCAAAATAAGCCTATACTAATGTCCAGGTCAAATATAATCAGCTGTATAATTATACGACTAAGGCCCATAACAAATAAAGCTCATAATAATAAAATATTGATACTTAACAGTATTGTGCACCAAAGACAACAAAAACCAGTCTTATCTATATATTAAAACTCTAATCATAAAATCTCTGCATGAGGATTGATCAAATTTTGCAACCCTCAACCTACTATTAATCGCTTCACAAATAATTTCAACAGACCAGGCTTACCTTGGAGTGAGGCAAATCTTTAAAAGTGAAAATAGTATCTGGCTTGGAACTGAAGTATATTAATCATGGACATATTCAGCAATTTTAGGAAATACCAGCAGTAATGAAGTTGAATCTATATTCTCCTCCCTCAATCTAATAAGAAGAATATCTATGATATAATAAATCAAGGGTGGATTCATGACTGCAAATACACCCCGATGCTTAAAAGAATGACTTATTGGCACTAGAAAAAATTAACATCATCTTGCAATTAATCTTGAAGAACAGGTAGTGCATACTAGATTGGTGAAGCTGCTTAGAACTTTATGACTTGCATTTTATGAAGTATACTAGATCAGTTCAGACCAGTTTGGACTGAGTTCCAAACTGGACCAGCAAACCAACTCGGTTCCCTGCTGGTTTCCCACCAGTTCGGTTTGTTGCACCATGAACTGAATAGTTTGAGTCAGTTTTGCTAACCTTGATATGAGGAATGTCCACAGGGTGGATTTGGTGTGGTTAGTGAAAAAATTGGAGCCCAAACCAAAATCCACTTGCACCTGCTGAAATTGAAACCAAAACCAAACCCAAATGGATTTTGAAATAAAAACTATAACTACCACTGAAAAAATCCGCAAAACCAAAACTAAAACCACAAACCATTTAACATTTTTAATTCATTTCAAAATTTTCACATATAAATAACCAAATTAAAGATATCATCCATAATTTTTATAATATAATTCATGCCAACTCATCTAATAAATATATCTAAAAATAATAACACAACCATTCCCATGGAGTTAGTAATTTGGCTTTACACCAAATATAAAGGATATTAAATATCGATTATGTTTGGTCTCGGGTTCAGTTTCGAGTTTGATTTCGGCTTCACCAAAACCTTAACCGAAACCAAAACTAAACGGTTTTTAATTTTTAAACCCATCACCAAAACCTTCCCCACTTAGTTTTGGCTAAAACCGCCCCATTCGGTTTGGGAATGGGTAAAATATTCGGTTATCCATCCTGTTGACATCCCTACTTGACATACATGGTCTTAATTCTGCATACAATTATTATCAGTGACATATATTTCATCGGAGGCTTCGGTACAGTTCAATGGGTAGATGTCAAGGAATATGAGGCCCTTCAACCTGACAAGATTGCAGCTGATGGTGGAGAACAAAATCTAAAGGTATGCTTGTGAATGCTGCTTTTGCTGCATCAAACAATTTGAGTTATTACTTTCACTTCTCTATTCTCTGGTTTGGAAAGCTTTAAATGAGAATTAACATATCCGAAATGTCCTTTCTATCCCAGTAATGTGCAGCCTGATATTTATGTTTTCTTGGGCAGGAACTGAATGTGATATTCTCAAAACCACTTAAAGAACTTTTATCTACAGAAGTGGAGATAGATGATGCGGCTCTCATATCCATTGACAGCAAGGGGACTGATATACGTGTTCGCCAAGGTGCACAGGTATAAGATGCAAAGCTCTAACATTAGTTAGTTGATTTGCTGCATTTGTTTTGTGATCTGTTATCTTGATGTTAAGATTCTTCTATAGAAAAACTGGCAATGAAGATTCTCAATTATTGAGATTGTTATCAGAACTTATTTCATAGCAGCTGGATGTTACACTTTGTCAATTACTGTTGACATTTAGACATCATGATCACGAGGGATGGATCAGATCCATGTGATAAATTAGAAACCATAGGAGAAAACAAAAGTAAGGGTATACATATTTTAAGGACTAGATGCTAATCAGAATCTAGATAGTATTTGAGTTTGGCTTTTCATATAGCTTTCAGATACGTTGTTGCTGCTTTCAAGTCAACCGATGATCTTAGAGAAAATTCTGCTTGATAAGGGTGCCACCATAAAAAACCTTGGTTCATTTGAGTGCCAGCTGCCTAGAAAAGCCAACAGGCCTCGATTGTTACCATGTTATTCACAGTTGAACTAGAGTTATTTCAAAATGTAGGGAATAGGTGATTGAATGCTATCAAAGCTTGTGGGGAAGTACTGATGCAATACATCAGAGTCCCAGCATTGATCCTAATTTATGGGAATTGGCTGCCTTAGGAATTATATGCCAAAAGTTGTTCTTTTTTCCAGCATGTGGAACCTCTAGGGTGTTTTTTTTCTCTGAGGGGATTATGAATATCTTACCAACTCTAAAGCCTCGTCGTGTCCTTTTGTACATCATTTGAGTGGGAAACTTATCCTGGGGCTTTTTACTTTTGTCATGTTTGTGTCATTGAGGAAGCCGGGCATACAAGTTTTTGTATAGGCATTTCTAACTCAATAGGCTTCTCATATGGGGTTGCGTTATGGATTTCCAAAGACCAATACCTCCTCTTGTAGTGTGGTTAAACAAGTAAACATCTAGTTGTCAACTGGAAGGATGGATAAAGATATGCGTGTGGTCATATTAGAAGCCCTTACAAGATTGTGGCTTGTTGACTAGACACTTCAGATTAGTAGACATCCAAATTCATGGGGTAGCACCGATGTGCGTGTGGTCATATTAAAAGCCCTTACAAGATTGTGGCTTGTTGACTAGACACTTCAGATTAGTAGACATCCGAATTCATGGGGTAGCTGGTGCTACCTTGCTAGAATATACATTTTAGTAAAACCTGCAAAGCATTCTGTGTTTCATCATAAGAGATTGCCTGAACGTATGCATATGTAGTCATGACTATTATCCTCCAGTTCCTATATTTTCCTTCCACTGATATGTTAGAGGGCGGTGCCCATCTTTTCCCCATGATGCTGATTAATCTCAATCCTTCTGCTTTCAAGATACCATATCTTCCTATAATCCTGCTTGTCTGGAGATAAATTAATGATTTTGTTGAACATACAGGTGAAGTTATATGTTTGGATCCTCTATAGTGCTTCTGGCTATTCATTCAAAAATAATTGGATCAAAAAAAAAAAAAAAATTGCAGAAGTCTAGGTAGCTCATCATATTTGAAATTACATGCCCTTTTTTTAATTGACAAACTTTGTCTATGCAGTTCAACATTCAGAGGCTATCATTTGAAGTGGAGCACGAAGTGGAAACTTTGGAAGAAGCTAAGCAAGCGCTTCAAAAGATAATCGACAGGGTTTTTAGGTCAAGATCACATAACAGTAGTTGAACTTTTGGCTGGTGCTTTATGAAAGGAAAGGAAAGAGGAATGGAAGTGGATCCAACATGCCACTGTCAACCTAAAAAATGCTCGTCTCCAAATTCATATTTGAAATATGCATGACATTATAATCGTATATAAAGTTTTGACTTAATGCTAGAGTATTTCAGAGTGTATTGATGAATTAGGGATGTCGTGTAGGTTTGCTCCACTTCAGGCACGACTCGCATCATGGCAGACTTGGAGATGCATGTTCATCATGTATCTTAGACTGTGCCGAAAACCTCCGTAGGATGACGCTTCTGAATCTTATGACTTGGATCTTCTAAACGCAAACCTGAGGACGGCCGGTTACAATTATGTTTCAGAGCAAAAGCTAATAACTTGTCTAAGTATTCTGCCATCCTTCAGGTTTTTAAAATTGGTATTCTGCCTCCTCTCTCCCTGTCCCTCTCATCAAACAAAAAATTTAATAAAACAACATCAGAGAGGTTTTAATCTTCTATATGAATTGAAGATCAAAAAAGAATTACACTCAGATGTACATGGTGAACAGGAAAATATATAGAGTAAATGGTGATGAAGCAGATTCTCTCCCTTCTTCATGGATAATATTTTTTTAATGGATCGCAATTTCCCATCCCATCCAGAGAATAACAAGTTTAAAGGAACATACCTTTGTCGAAAATTGAAATTCAGGTGTAGAAATGCAAAGAGAATTATTTTCTTCCAAAGTAAAAACTGGGTCAAATGCAGGCTTATAAAATTTGGACAATCCAGATTTGGACGGGACCCGACTTGAAGAAACAACCGCAATTCCACGTGCTGTCCAACTAGAAACAATTCTGAGCCAGTCCAACAGCAGGGCAGCTACATGGGTTGACTAATTACCGGATGGAGTGGAGTATATTTGACTGGCAGCCCCCTCTCACAAAAAACAGGGCAGATACCAGCTC
Organism: Elaeis guineensis; assembly: GCF_000442705.2. Lineage (NCBI taxonomy): Eukaryota > Viridiplantae > Streptophyta > Magnoliopsida > Arecales > Arecaceae > Elaeis > Elaeis guineensis. The sequence continues at coordinate 1,226,912 of NC_026000.2, forward strand.
GCCTTTATTGATAATACATGCCAAACAATTTGTCCAAAAGAAACGAGGAGAAAACGATGCCAATCGTTCAAGCACAAATGTTGAAAGTTTTTCATTGCAACGTTGCAGGAATTAGGAACAAAGGTACAAGAACATTTATCAAAAACAATTTCCTGTTCTTGGTCCTCCATCCCTACAATCTCCTCAAGCTCTTTTTCCTTGCATCCATCCTCTTCTTATCCACGTGAGCTTTTACAGCCACCACTCCTTCCTTCCTCTGAATGGCTTGTGCCCTGACCGAGGGCTCTGTTGCTGAAACCACCACCACATTCTGGTCTTGGACGGTCAATGGATTAGGTGGCAGCAGTGCCCTGCCGCTGCAAACTGTATCCTTCTGATCAACATTTCGACCTGTGGTGGACTCCGATCTTACTCCTGTCTCAGGTTTGAGTTTTGGTTTGAGGGCATGGATACCAGTATATAACCTGAAACAGAGTCATTGCGAAGCCAACCATAAATACCTTCTCCATTCTGTGTGTTAACAATGATGAGCATCATGGTCATTATTAAATAACTTAAGCTTTAGATCATTGCTATCTATTATATGCTTAGTAAATCAAGGGAAAGAGATAACCGTATCAAATTTAAGAAAAGGATCACTACTGTCAAACAGAAGTTTTGAACACCCCATCAAAATATGTTGTGACCTGATACAGAAGCATAGGCATTAAGGAATTTTAAGAAAGGCTTCCATCTGATTTTGGTTTGTGCCAGTACCAGACTCCGAGGAGTGCAATAAATACAATGTATTGGCCCTTACAGTCTTGCCAACATAGATAAATATGTTACAAAATATTGGCTAATATGATGCCAACATACAGATGAAATATTCCAATCCTACTTTTTACTATCTCAAATATGTTTTAAATGGAAACATCAAAAGCAATGTCCAAAAACAGCGGTTTTCAATTTTACAATATCAGCTGAGATATTGTTTTCCGGGAAGTGAGGGGTGAAAACCACATCTGACAATGTTGGGACGGTGTCAACTTTTGTAGCAACACCAAGAGACTGCCAACTTGGCCAATTTTAGCTAAGCTTTTGACTTCTTGGTCCTGACATGTTGATCAAGATCTCGAAATATGCCATCTCAGCTGAAATAAACTGAGATCTCAATTCATTTTGGTGTCGGTTACCCAAGATTGCTGATATTCTCATCTTTCAAAAGCTTTGTTGTTAAGAAATTGAGGGTGTGATTGGTTCATCATCAGTGGCCAAAAGTGAGAGGAAATCTGATCACAAATACAATTTGTGTGTTTGGCTTGGTGGAAGCAGTCCCTGAAGTCCCCAACTTATGCCCTACCCTCTCCAAAAAGTGCTGAAGTAACTTGCATTGCAAGCAAAGTCGCTCCAGGAGACTAGCAACTTTCACTTCCAACCACATATGACATACCAACCATGACAAAATGCAAAGTTCTTCTCATTTGGTAAGGATAAGGGAAGAGAATCTTTCCTTTTTTTTGATGCAAATGGAGGAAGAAATTCTTCCCCCAATTTATAAGAGAACCTTTCCTCACTCCCAAAAATAACAGTTTGCTTAGTTATGTATTGCATTGCCTTCCATGCAATTATACATGGAATCACCAAATGAGTGGATCTTGCCTTGTGCCCACACTTCGCCTCTAGAAAAGGAACTCCTATCAATCTCCCAAAGAGATACACATGGACAAACTAAATTTTATAACACCCGGTCAAAAGGTGAAGGAACCATCACCACCTTCACAACGTGACACATAGCCTAAACCCAAGGAAGATGTGTGGAGTGAAAGTTTATTAGAGATTGAAACATCTAAACTTTCACCTTTTTTCTTTCTTGGAAAGAGTAACCACACCGACCAACCCGCCTCCCCCTCCCCTCCAAAAAAAAAAAAAACCTCTTATACAAAGAGATTGGGTAGCTAAATACCATATAAATAGATACAGATTCTATAAATTATTGAATATTCTTGATTTATTCATATGTACTTTTTTTCATTCACATGGTGACTCATCAAAGCTATTCATGCAAACATCAAGTTTTAAAACTGTTCACAAATTATGCATATGACTAAACCCAAGCAAGATGAGATGGGTAGAGTGAAAGCTTATTAGAAATTGAAACATGAAAACTTTCATCTTTTTTCTTTCTAGTGAGAGAAGGAAAAACTCACCCCCCCACCCCCACAACCGCCCCCTTTCGGAAAAAAAGATCAAGTAGCTCGACATAAATAGATACAGATTCCATAGATTATTGAATATTCTTGATTTATTCATGTACTTTTCCTTGACATGGTGATTCATCAAGCTATTCATGCAAACAAATCAAATTTTATGATAGTTCACAAATTATGCATGACTAACTCAAGAATCATATATGAATTACAAATTAATGCTAGTTGGTGCTTTCTTACAAGTGTGCACAAGCCCCCCCCCCCCCCCCGTTTTCACATGAATAAAAATTGTAAAAGTATCAATAATATTTCCATTTTTTAATATTTTTTAGTTTTTAATTATTCAAAGTTATTCTAAATTGTTGGTGTGTCCACATAAATGCATGTATATGCAAGTATAGCTGGTTAAAAATGGATCATCAAATATTTTATTTAAATGGAAAGTCAATATATCTAACAAATTATTTCTGATGACTTACATCAGAATAGTGCAAGTTAATGAATGTTACTTAGGGATTAAGAAAGTAAGGTTCACTAGGATTAAGTGATTGGAGCTTTCAGTTATCTTGATAGGAACCTAATATCCATATTTTCCATCTTAGCAAATTATTTTTTTTCCAAAAAGGAACCATGATGTTTATTATAGTATATTTATTGTACGACCAACCAATTACTTGAAATGAAATGCAAGTTTCAAATAAGAAAACTTTTAACCAAAAAAAAGGGTTTATAGATTTCGCATAATTAACATGTGTGAATATGATAATATTTTTCATGAATTATTAGAACCCATTGATTTACACTTTTCAAAGATCTTTACTTTCTATTACGAAGCCAATAATGGAAACACCTTAAAAGGAATCTGAAGAATTTTCTGTTGGTCTATTGAATAACATACAATTATGCATAGACAAAGAAGGAAAAAGAGTATATGAAAAAATGAAAAAGTGCTTTTGTTATTGTGGAATAAGAAACCTTCATATCTAAATGCATATATTTAATTTATTCAGAGCTATTAGAGCGAGATCCACTTTTCAGGGAATATAGTCAAAGCAATAACAAAAATACTTCTAGTGTTCAACATCTTTCACAATCCCTAGAGAGATAGTTCTCTAATAGATCAAGGGATAAGTAATTCGACTCATTCACATACAGATCATGAATGTTTGGAATCCATATTATGCAAGAGATATTGCTTTTGCTAATTGGAATTGAAGGGTTATATCAAATTGGTCTATTTTCAACATCATAATATAGCACATTCGTCATCGTTAGCAGCTACGTATCAAGGTCTGGTCAATATCGTCAACTTTCCGGACTTTGTCCACATATTCTGTATCATTACCTTTAGTTGAACACTAGAAGAGAGTAATTGAAGCAATAGAAGAGTGATACAGGACTATTTTCTACTATGTTATTGACTATTTGAAGAATCATGATTGCCATGCATAATATTTCAATTAATGAAATAAAATATGAAAAATAATTGTTAAAAAAGGAGCTGACCTGGCGTGCCTTGCATACTCCTCATAATCTTCTAGCAACATCTTCCCAGCCTGTTCATTCAGTGCAGATTCAGGGAATGGTTCAATCAGCAGACATCTGATAACCTGTCATTAGCATAGATGTGCACTCAATTATGTTAGAACTTCCACACACAAAGATGAAAGATTTGCCACTTGAAAGACCTAATCGCCGAAATTACTAAAATATGTTTATCTTTGTCAAACTGAGTCGACTGCTAAAAGACCATTAAATACAAAAGTTATATATTTGACAAGAAACCCAGAATAAGGGAAAAAATTATAGATCCTAATGGCATTCCTCAAGGTCCAAATTTGACTGAATGGAGGCAATTTTAAGAAAGCCATCTTGTTGCGGAAAGACACCAAATTGAGAACTTACAGTAAGAACATGCCGCAATCCAAGACTTGGAGTCCAATCCTTTTTAAGTGTGTTCACACAAATTTCACCATTTGTTGCAATATTTGGGTGAAAGATTTTTGTCATGAAGTAACCTATAAAAATGTGTAGCAGAGATGAAACTAACGTTCCATTTTTTATGAGAAAGGTCATGCAATAAACTAAAACTGTCTTATATCCAGTATAGAAGGCATACCTTTGGGAGGTGAACAAGGAAAGTCATGAGATAATAACAACCTCATGCGGAAAATACCATTCTCATATGGAGTTCCGGCTAGAATGTTCAGATACATAAACAACTCGTCAATCATGATATCAAAAGCCTGAGGGTGTAAGAAACAATTCAGTTCATGGTTGTGACCTACCAGGGCCTTCAATATCAGCATATATTGTGGAAAAGCCATCATCATTTACAATAACCTTAATGCCTTCTGGTGGTGTTTCATTGAGATTCTTGAGCTCCTTAGCAAGCTGTTTGATGACATTGGGTGGTAGATTTTCATTTGCTGCCTGTCAAAAGAAACAGACTATCTAAGTGCCACTAGAACAGAGTGACATATGGCTAAGGTAAAATATACAAAGTCTAAGAGGACTCAAATATGCAATGCCTTTGCATGTCTACCTATTGTGTACTTTTCTATGAGTAATATATAATGAAAAGAGAAGCATAAAACATGGGTCAGTGATTAAAATAAAGACTTTCAAGGGCAAGATATTTAGATAAATATATAGATTGAGTGCATTCACTTCCACGTATAAAAAAATTACATAAGCTATAGTTAAGGCCTTACGCAATCGATCGGATTATATAGATATCCCTTCAACACAACATAGGTCATCGATTGAAAAATAGTTAAAGTGAAACACCAAAGTGTATATTTACCATCATCCCAGGGAATCTCTAGGGGAGACTATCTTTTGGCCGCCAAAGAAGTTCCTACCAGGTCTGACAATATTACTTGTAGCACTGCCAATGTTTCAGTAGTTATTATTGCTGAATGATCTCCAAGTAAATAAGATCACATAGCCTGCATTAATATAAAATAAGCAACTATAAAAAATTTATTATGTCTAGCCAGTATTGTTATCTTCAGAGCAAAAAGATGATAGCAATAACACCAAACTCTCAAAAAATTTTCAAGGTTCAAGAGTGTAAAGAAAGACAATAGCAAAAACACCAACACTTAAAAAAGTTTTAAGGTCCAAGATTGTGAAGAAAAAGATGCCATCGGAATATGAAACATCGTATCTTTAACATCCTAACACCATTATGCCAGCCAAACACCCATATATACAAGAACAGATTGCCAAGGCATGGAACTGAAAAGAAGTCCTAAACAGAACAGAGAGAATTACAAGCAACATGTGAAAGTATGCTCTCTCTCTCTCTCTCTCTCTCTCTCTCTCACACGCACACACTCTCAGAGTCACACACACAGATCATAAGCAAGCATGACCCCAATGAAAAAAGTTCTAAATGATATATAGAGAATAGATGAAACACAAGATGATTAAAGGAATTCTTTCTACCAACAGTCATCATCTGTCCAACAATACAAGGGCAACTTAACCAACACAACACAGCCACCAAGATATGAGCTACAGGTGCCTCATTTACTAGCAGATAATTCAGAGGCTTGCAAGTCCTTCATGCATTCTAAGAGCAAAAGACCACCAACAAAGTTATCGGGTAGCCCATATTGCAGTAAAGCTTACCCTGCATGTTGAAAAAGCAATCAGTTTCAACAACCTGACTGAGAAGGTTTAAAATTTATTTTTTGTTCCAGCATACTTATGAGCTGCCATTCCTTAGAATTATCCAACATATGCCTTTAACAGCAGCAGAAGATTAGCATGAAGAACAGAACAACTTCCAATTAATACATTCAACTGTCAAAAATACCTGGGAAAATGAGCAAGCAGAGAGTTACCTATCAAGAAAAAAGGGGGAACAAAAATGGAGGACATTATTGGGATTTCAACAACCATCAACATAGATGCAGAAACCAACAAGGCTTCTATAGTTGTTGGTTGCATTCATTTTCATGAAACATTATCAAATCCAGGTAGGCATACAATCATTTTACTAGAACTCATCCAGAAACTCACAAGACCCTTCTCTTATACCATATCTTATTCTCTGAATCATTACTGTGTTCTCAGAAGCATGCAATCATTGCGAGCTACATTATGTTTTTGACTTGCAAAAAAATAAGAAAAGAACAAGCTATGATAACTAAGCTCATCAACTTAGAAGGCATCGAGTCAATCTAATTTCTACTTTATTAAAGCCTACCGGCCAAACCCATGGACCTCTCTGCAAAATTGATTTAGATATAATTGTCAAGTCTTCACAATAACATGCATATTTTTAAAAAACATGCATAAGACTTCCTGAGTTTGAGTATAATGATACTTAAAACCTCCAATTCCAGCAATGTCAGATGATAGAACATTAACAATCATTGGGCAATTGCCCTAGACATAATATTAGGCATAAACAACAACGAAAAATGAAACAAACATTACCAACTAACACTTAATTTAGGAAAAAATAATATGCAGCCCTTTACAAGAAGGTTAGGAGAAATCATAAAAGAGAAGAATATATCTAGTATTAGTAGAAACCCTAAATCACAAGTATAATGAAGAAACATCAAAGCCTGAAATTTCAAGTATGTGAACCGTTACATCAAAGGAACAAACATTTGCTCAGTGAAACCATAAGGAAAATACTAAAATCAATAATTGTACACAAATTTACTGGATTGAAATCTATATGCCTAAAACAAAGAAAACTACGGAAGACCAACTCTCTTCTAAGATCTCAGTAGAATCAATCTTCGACAAGAACTATGCAACAACAGCACCCCCCCAGTTTCTGCAACCTCGCCTTGTAAAAGATAAATTAAAAATTTGAGAAAAAAGTCGGTGGAATTTGTGATGATAGGTTGATGGTTCATGGGTGACCCCCTGGGAAGTCCTCGTGTTGCACCCCTTAAAAAGTCATCGAAAAAAAAAAAAAAAGACATAGGTTGATAGTCCATCAATAAAAGCCCCACTAGAGAGTGTCCGCGTGAGTTGCATATCAATATTTATTGTATCTAGTGACAAGAAGACAACAAGAACGTAGAAATGAAATCTCAGCAGAGAAGAGATAGAAACAAAAGATTAGTCGAAAGTACCATAATGAAAGAGAATTAACAAAATCAGAAGCAAAACCACAACGTGCTTTTGAGAGAGGGAACACCAACTTGTTCCTGCGTAGAAAAAGAAATGGCAAAGGACATCATGAATTGAGTGAATACTAAGAACACAATGCTTGAAAAGTTGCATCGGATGGGCGAGAATTTAACCCCCCCAAAAAAAAAGGATGTTCAAGGAATTGCAGATACAGAAAGTGGGAAAACGATAAAAAAATCAACGGATTAGATCATAACAGTAAAAAAAAAAGATGGTACCTTTTCAAGGATGTTCAAGAATTTGCAGATAAAGAAGGACGTAAAACCATAAAACATCAACAGATTATATCATAGCGGCAAAAAAGAATGGTACCTTTTCGAATCATACGTTCAAGAAAACAAATAGAATAAAGAAAAAGGAGGAAGAATCAGATTGAGAACCAAGAATTGCCTAAGATCCCAACAGCATGGGGAACCCTACAAAACCCTAAACAAAAAAGGAACTAAAGGAACAGATAAAGCTCAGGTTTTGGGATCCATTAACAAGAAATAAGAAAGAAATCGAGTAAGAAGGAAGAAGGGATCCCTCACCTTGAGAGGCAAGTGAAGCAACCTCCAGAGATTTCGATTTCGACTCCTCTCGATCCACTGGGGGGGGGGGGGGTGTGGGGGAATCGTATGATTGGGGGAAACAAACAGAAGAAGAGGGGCCAAGATATTACAGTGACGTGGCGACTTTCGAGGGGTTGAGTTACTTATAGCGGTGGACGCCTCTGGACACCGGATCATTCGGTTTAATTTATATGACGAAAATACACCTGCGCTCTTAGGTCAATGGCATTTCTCATTCCCAGTCTATCCGGGTTTACTTGAGGACTATTTCGTAATTTACGGTTCTCTCTTCCGAAGTCGGGCGGGTGATATCCAATAATTCCGAGTGACGGAACTACCCTCGTCTTAATTCGCTAATTAGCGACTAACCCTCCTTTTCTCAGTGGGTAAGGGAGGCTTGTCTGCTACCCTCAAGAATGGACCGCTGCGTCGCGCAAGCGGCCCACGTGGGATACGTGGGCGGTTTCGCCGACGCGGATTCGCGGACCGTTGCTGCTGCCAGCTGGCATGGCAGAGCAAAAATTTCTTTTCCTTAAAAATTTCTGTGTTTCAGTACAAGGGAGCAACCACCAGCTGATTAAATATTTTCATTGTTAATAATTTCATTAATAACTATCCATTTTACTAATTATGGATAGGGTATTCTTTATTAATAAAATTGGGGAAGGTTTCTTCAATCCTTTCTCCATTTACATTAAAAAAAAAAAAGGGACAAAGTTACTGCCACACCAACCCGTTACAGATAATATTGAAAACGGAAATTTACCGAACTCGTATTACATTTATCCTTCTTTTAACAACAGCCTTCCGCACACCACGAAGGCAGGAGAAACAGGATTAACCAGATAGCAGTACAGAAACCATTCCTTTGCTTACAATAAGAAAAGAAGGTCAAAGAGGGCTACAGAAGCATTGATAGCTTCAGTGGATCCCCTCCACTAACTATAGCTAGTAACTCATTGAACTCCCGGGGCTTCTGGAGCCATCAAGTTCGGCAATGGCGCCCTGTATCTTCATCTTCAATTGAGCACTACCCATCTCATCAGTCTGCACACAAATAATTTGTTTAAATTAGCTAATTTATGGGAAGGATGCGGGTAGAATACAGTTCAAATGTTCAATAAAGCACTAATATCAAAGAGCAGATAGAAGAAGAAATCTTTCAAGTAATTAATATGACATAATATGGCTAGCACTGTGGTGATATGTTTCTTAGTGCAATAAACACCCCCTCCTCCTTTTATTTTTTTTTTTTTTTGGCCCCTGTTGGGGGACAAAAGAAGAATTGTGCAAAGCAGTCCAGGGACTTTGCTGAGTCTGGAATTCTTGACATCCCTCCCACTTGCTCAATCTTTTTGAAGCAAACGAAAACGTCCTTGTCAAGATACTATCGAGCATTTAGTACGGTGTAAAGTATAAGCATAGTTACATAAGTCCAGGAAGTAGCAGCAATATTTTAGGGGAATTTGAACATCATAAAGCCATGGCAAGTTAACCATCAGCATGATAGAATTAATAACGACAATCTAAAACAATCAGGGAGGAGGAAAAACAGCACCTTTGTACTAGTTCACGCAAAGACAACTAGTAGAGGAGATGCAATAACAAAAGTAATCAACAACTAATACCAATTTTTTAAACCTATGGTTTCACATCTTGTCATGGTACTTGTGAATTATGAACAGCTAATAAATGGTTAAATCATGTAGAAACATGCACCTGAAAATTTTGTTAGTAGCTTCATGTATGTGGGGATTATCGTCATTTTCTGTCAAAGAACTCAATTGGGAAATTAGCTTTCAATTCTTAAATTAAAAATCATTACCGCGCAAAAGAAAAATATTAATAGATGGACACCGGTACTTCTGATGGGGCTCATCTGTTTTGAAGTGGAAAGAAACCTTTTTTTTTTTTTTTTTTTTATCAAACTACATAATGAAATCAATTATTTGAGTAAGTTGTTAAAGTTTGTAAAAGAATTCCTTTGTAATGGGGCTTACGTCTCTCAACAAAACAACAAAAACGCATGTTGACTATATTGTCACATTATATCATCCCTCCTTGATAATGATGTTCTCACCGATTGAATTAAAATCACATGATAGATTACACACCAATGTATACCTACCATTGTATACTAACAATCTAGATATGGAATAAATTTAACAAAGTGCCCGTGAGTCAGATGATGCGACAGATGACAGATAAAGCAGATTCCATCTTTGTATCATTTCAATGTCCAAGTAATCCAACAAGTTTCTGACAGTCCTTTTCAATCATGTGCGAATTGTGCTGGGCATAGGAGCAGGCCATGTAACAAACAAGCAGAACAATGCAAAAAGAATTTAATAAGCCAAGTTAGACGCATGCCAATAAACTTGTTGGCTTCTGAATTGGTGGAACGATACTTCACCGCGTGTCCAAAATTGCAGTCTAGATCACAAAAGGAGTAAATTAACAAAAACATGCGACAGGGTAGCTTTTAAACAATTTGGTTTCAAACGTGCTGGATCGGGAATAAAATACAGAGAGAAAGAGAGAGCATGTGAAGAAGAAGCTAAATATTGTGGGGAGAAGCCAAGCAGCCGAATCAGTTCTGATCCTTCAATGTCGCCTTCAAACAAAACTCAACACTTTAAACATGGGCTGTTTCTACCAAAAAAAAAAAAACAAGGGCTGAAAGGACCACTGAAGAACAAAAATAACTAACCTCCAGGGGACAGGGGTTGTATCTTTCATTGAAAAGACTCGTAAATCCACCACTGTATCGCACAACAATCACTTTAAGATCTGTGCAGCGGATGAATGAATGAAATTCGAAGTGCTTTGAGATCTATATGGGGTGCAATCCAACGGCCAAGTGGTTTGCCTTTTTTTTCCCCTTGAGAAAAGTTTCTAGAGGAAGTTAGGTGTCATATTGGCCGGAACAAAGACAAGTCAGCCAGTTCGTCAATAGTCAACAAAGTCAGCCAGCTGGTCAATAGTATGACCTCAGCAGGTGATGCCACACACACGGAGAGAGAGAGAGAGAGAGAGAGAGAGAGAGAGAGAGAGAGAGGATACCTCAACAAACAGAGTGTGCAAGAGGCTCCCAGAGACAGAGGTGATGTTGGCTGTGATGATTTTGAGGTTGAGAGAGTCAAAAACCTCACACATCCTGATCATGGTATCCCTCTTCCTATTGCAAGTGATGCTTACAACCAAAGTCTTGTCACCCACTTCACAAACTTTAAGCTGCATACAACCCCAAATTAAAAAAATAAATAAATAAATATATATATATATCAATTTATAATAACAAATTCAAAAAAAACTGTTTCACCTTCTCATTCCCTCCAAGAACACTCTTTTAAGTCCAAAAAAAAAAAAAAAAAACAGAGCGTCGAAATTGACGGGAGAAAGAGAGCTTACGTCCATTAGTTCGATGGATGCCGAGCTCGGGGATCCAGGAGCCAAGGGTGAGCCTCGTGAAGATCTCTTCTTCTTCCTTTGCGTGAAGTTGACGTCATCACGCTCGGTGTCACCGATTGGTGCTTGCTCTTCTTTCACCGTCTCGAGCTCAGATATCTCTGCTTGCATCCTCCTTTCTTGCTCTTGGAGCTCCTGGATGTAGTCTATTGCGTCTTTGATGATCGACGCCTTGTCCATCTATAGCCAACAAGTCCACCAATTAATAAGAAACGGATAGACCACGATTGGATCAAATTCAGTAACTTTCCATGAAGATTGGAATCAGTGAAAACATTTTTTTTATATATGAATCTATATGTTCGTCGGGATCAAGTAACCTTAGTAATGTTGGGGACGACACTTCGGAGGGCATAAAGCCTTTCGTTTAGCTTCCTTCGCCGGTTCCTCTCCATGACGATGTTCTTCGCGGCTGTAGAGGACGCAGCATTTTCGGGGGAGCTCGAATCATAGTAGCCAGAGAGAGCCTCATCCAATCCCCAACCGCTTCAATTTGAAAGAATATCATGAGTCAGATCACTAGCAGGGGATGAAAAGGAGAAAGGAAGACAGAGTAAAGATATTCAAATAGGAAAAAAAGAGGAAGAACGTAAAATGACTCGAACGATTCCATCAATTGAGAGTATGAACGCAGCCAAAGAAAACCGCAAACAAGAGCAAGACAAGATGGGATGTCCCGAAAGCAAGAATTCCAACCTTTCGACCCAAAAGATATAAAAATACCCGGACTTATCGCCTCATTTCCGATGGAGAGTGACCTACTTGTAACCTATTCAATATCCAAAACAAGGTATATAACTGTGACTCACAAAAAAAAAAAAAAAAAAGAAAAAGAAAAATCCTCTGTGAACTCGGAAAACCATACAAGCCAAATATAAACCTAGCCAACTGAAATACTAGAGACCAAATCAAAAGTCACCCAAATCTAAAAGCTCCTTGCAGTCCTGAATCCAATACCATGAGAAGCAATATGACAGCTTAATGGCCTGTTGTTTTGATGACCGATAGAAAGGTGGGGGAGTGGGCCGTGGAAAGAAGGCGTGAAGGATGGTATATATGGTATAACTATGGAGGGAGAGGGAGAACCTGTCGAGCTCCTCGGACTCAAAAAAGCGCTTGGTTTCCCAGTAGAAGTTGTATTCGGCTTCCATGTCATCCATCTCGTTGCTATGTTGCTTTGTTTTGGTCTGGTGGCAAGAAGCGAGCTGGAGCTGAGGAGGAACTCGGCTGGCGTCCGCTCCTCTATATAGACAGCTAGAGCGCAGGGAAAGGGCGTGGGAAATAAAGATAAAAGAAATAAACGAAGGAAAAAGGGTGAGGGCGTCCCCCCCACCCCCCTTTCGCTTCCTATTGTGTATGGGAGGGGCCAAGGGATTGGGATGGGGGACCCGGGAACGGGATGGGTCTACAAGTCCGCGTGAGACTAGCCAACTAACACGTGTATAATAAAACTTGTGCTTTTCGTGACACGATATCACGTGGGTCCTCCTTTATTTGGACTTTCTCGTAGTTGGTTTTCATTAAAAAAGGATCTAGGACTTTGTGTTTGTTTTTTATTCCTGCCCACCTGTACTAGACTGAGTAATAACGCCGTTCTAGCTGCCTCCATCTTCTAGATTTTTTTTTTTTATATATATTTTTGTGTGCATCTGCCATACCGCGATCGAAATCGTTTTTAATATATTTATTTAAAAAGACGTATTCGGATACTTTAAGTTTTTAAGGTTTCATTTTTTTTTTTTTTTTTTTTTTTGCTAAAAAGAACGGGAGTTGGAGAGGGGCTCTCTAAATTTTTCTTTTTTACTAAAAAAATGCATCTACCTCATGTGAACGTGATCATAGAGCCTCCTCTCCACCATATAGATGAATTCAATGAATGAGTACGTCATCCTAATACTATCAAAGACCAACGGATCAGATGTCTCTGGTATCCATCGTGATTCGAATTCGGATCACTTCGTTGAAATAGGTGGGATGCCATCTCAATGACCATTTTCTTTAAGTTTTTGCGAGGTGGATTGTACAGAAACAAGATTCAAATGGAGTAACAACAACAATATATGCTATTTTAAAATATTATATCTATGTATGTATGTATATGATAAAATATGTTATCTTGGTGTCGAATTTTGTATTAATGCCAATCCATTATTATACCAATATATCTAATACAGAGGTCATTTGGACATATCCACACTCGATATGCACCTTATACTGCATATTAATTCAATATCAATATAGTGCATATTAGTATTGGGGGTACAATATTCTTTGAATAACAATAATAAGACAACAATATCGCTAGTTATTATTTTCTTTTATTTGGTACCCTTATTTTTGGAGAGTTTTGAATTTTGTTTGAATTTAAAAGCACCATTTAAAACTTTGGAGGCAATGTTGTCCTTTAGGTGGCATTTGCTGATCCAAATTAATGGGATCATAATGATCTTAAATCACTAATGATAATTGATGCAAATAGGTTAGATTAGATTGGATCATAAGTTATTTCGATCTAATTCAATTTTTTGATCGGATCTTAATATTAGACCCAGTTCGAACCTAATAAAAGATTGGATCAGATCAAATCGAATCAGATCAGATCCATGGCCAAAATTCTTATTGAATAGATCTTTTGGATCACGTCGAGTTTATGTATAATCCAAACCCAATCCAAAAAATTCAAATTCGATCGGATTTGGGTCGAATTCAGATCCCTATACTTTTTATTTAACAAAAGTATAAAAAAAAAAAGGAGTAATACAAGTCCCAAATCAATTTTATTTTAACAATCCTATGGAATGGAGCAATTTTGACCCGCCAACCTCTTCTTATCTTTTTTTTTTTTTTTTGTATAATGTGTCTCAGGGGAAATAGATCTAACTGTGAGTATTCAATAAAAAATAGTAAACTATTGCTCTCTCTCTATCCTCTATCTTGATATATCCTTCTCTCTCTATTCAAATGATTTCTTGCTAGCCAAAAAATAAAATTTATTGTTGTTGATCGAGTGGGCACAAATTAAATAAATGATACAATAGAATTAGATGTATATTGATTACTTTACATAATTCTATTGTTTGGTTAGTGTAATATTCTTTTTCTTATGGTATTGATCTGCGATCAAGATCCATAACTTGGTGTAAATTTTCGTTGATAATAACCAGACCAAGAGAAAATGCTTCAAGGAATTAGAAGCTCATCTAATCTCCAGCTTGCACAACACTTCAACCCCATAAGCCATGACATAAAGCTTTATTTCCATGATTATAGCACTCTAGTATATATATATTTTTTTGGGTACTCCATGCATATCTTCCCAATCCCGAGGCTTTAGGATCATACCAAAGTAGCGCTCAACAATCAAAAACCCCATCACCAATAGAACATTTTAATTTTCTATGAATTTCTGTCCTCTACGGCATATCCAATACATACCAAAGCTCTAAAAATCTAAGAGACTAGGGACTAACTTAACCACCACCCATGGCCTAATAATATATTAGGTTTGAATCAGGTCAAATCGATTATAGAGTAAAAGATTTAAAATTAATCGAAAAATCAAACGAGTTGGGTAACTCGTTTGAGTTAGTATCTAGTAAACTCAAATCTAACTCAAAAAATGAACAGATCCAAATTTAAAACCCGACCTTGCTTTAAAGTGGCTCAAATCAGGTCTAACTAAATCGGGCCGAGTTGGGTCATAGGTCAATCGGATCTATTTGCAATCCTATTGGTGATCCTTATCCTGAGATAATCTAATCTCTAATAAAGATAGCAGCAGGTCAGATATGTTGGCTCGGCCAATCCCCCTATCCATTCTACAATTAAAAATCTCATATCCATACCCATCATGTATCCATCTTGGGATGGATCCACTGGGGTTGGATAAGGAACTCATCATCAAACATTATAAAATAATTATTATTTTGAAAAGAAAAATTTAGATTAAGATTATATCGGATCAAGTTCGAGAGAAGGCATACCATTATTTACGTCCGATCCAAACCTATTTCAAATACCTTATCTAGAATCTACAGCTATCCCGAGTTTTAATTAAAATAGATAAAATTCAGCCCATTCAGGTTGAATATTTAATAGCTCGACTATAATTGCTATCCCTAATCCCTAATGAATTAAAATCACCATTTTTGATATGCTATGTTCAGGTGATTAAAGGTTTTCAAGTATCCGTAAAAAATTTGTTTGGTATTCGATGAAAATACATGATCGTTAACCATATAATACCCAAACTACCCGCGATGTATTCCATAAAAATATATTTATTAATTATATAATATATGATAATAAAATATTAATATACTTATTAATATATCGATTATTAATATAATCCATAAAAAATATTTATTAGTCCTATAAGTAATTAATCCTATAAAGACATATTAATTGTTATTATATAATTAATATTTTATTTATACTTATAATATATATGTTTAATACTATTATTTATTTTGATTAGAAAATAAGGTAATATAAGTAATATATTGAATAATTTTATTATGCAAATATAAAGTAAATAAAATCTTTTTACTATAATCTAAAATTATCATTGAATAATAACATGATAATAATATGTTTAGTAATATATTATAATATAATATATATCATAAATATAACATATATATAATATTGATATAATATATTAATGATATATTTATATATCAATTTTTTCACTGGACTGAAGAGTATTTTTGTTCTTAAATTTTAATTCAAGATTACTATTCTAAGATGATCTTAGATTTTTAATCTTCGGGATGAGCATTCCTTCACTGGGTTGGATGGTGATTTGAGGAGTGAGGATGATTTGTAAAGATTATCATATAGAATCACTACGATACAACCAAATATGACGATCTCATTAGATTCGTCCATATCATCTTTGATCTTAAGATGATCATCCTATATCAAATACCCCCTTAACTTTGTTGTTTCAAGATTGGACTTGATCTCCAAGGGCAAATGGATAAGAAAAATCATGGAAACTAAAATACCACAAAAAAAAAACTCCAAATAGTGATGGCCAAGAGTTATAACTATATAATAGGATAGAAAAGATGTCCGTTCAGTGAAGTTGCATTATAGGATACTTTATACTGGCTCCAATGTGGTTTCATTTCAGAAAAATCAAGGATCACTTATTACTTAGCTAAGACTATTGAAAAATGAGGGTGTTGCTACTGTTTTTTTTATTGCTTTTAATACAATGAAAATATAATATAAAGGGTAAATAATAATGAAAGAATTGATCCTAGCATAGGGAGGGAAGGGGATAATGGAAAAATAATAGGCTGAGACTCACCCATCTCTCATTCCTAGGATAGTAAACGGGTGGGGCCGGATTAGGACCATGCTTTTGATTGCAACTCGACTTGATTTTATATTTTTGAATCAAGTATGACCCAGGCTTAACTCAAAATGTTCAAGTTTAGGTCAGGACCGTGTCAGTTTGGATTTACGATGCATCTACCTATTCTTTTATAGTTCAAATATAAATATTGTTAATTGTATAAATTTACTAAAAAGGCAATAGTTTAGTTGGCTATTCTTAGTAATTTCTCCATATATTGGTGAGATAATTTCTCTGTATGTTAGCATTATAATTCCTACGAGCATTCGAGAAATTATTATATGGACCATGTCCAATGAACTTGTTCAAACTCTCATTTGATCTTGAATTGTTTAGATACAAGGGAGAATACGGCAAGTGATTATTGGACTGGTCCAGTCCATTTAACAATTGGACTGAGCACTGCCTTCTGGAGTCTACGCGTGTCCCACGCCCATCAGAGCGCAGCAATCTGGCTTGAACCCGTTGCACCCGTTCAGACGAACGCAGGAGCCCAGTCTTGGTGATTCCATCCCACTATTCGGTCAACCATGCACCTTCGTATTCCTCAGGTCATGGTCTTACGTTTACATGCTTAGCGTATATGGTGAGGTCAATTCCCACTCCAGAAAAGTCATTCCATATATAGAATTCCTTCACTTTCACGTGATCCTTTGGTTTGATGACCACCGGCCAAAAGCCTGACCTGAAGGGAGTCATGAAGGCATCATGGTGCACGTAACCAAAAAAAAAAAAAAAAGAAATTAAAGGCGGCAACAAGGTATAGAACAATGAAATGAAAGATTTGCGATGGGAATTAGCAACAATCTTGTAGTGCAAGTGTCGCACATTTGACTTTGTTAGTCTGATTCGTCCTGCTAACCTTAGTGGCCATGGAATACATGTCCTTGTCGGAGAAATGCCTGCATGGCACCATGTAATGAATAATAAGCATATATGCTTAAATTAAAATTTACCATGCACTTTGTTCACAAATTTTTCCCCATCTGATCTTGTTAGAAGCATATATTCGAGATGACATCAGGCATAATCACATAGCCTGAAATAGAATAATGCATGCAAATATTCGTGGTAACTGATCATGACCGATCTGAACATGAACCCATTAGTAACCTTCCTGAGCTGCCCTATGCTAGTCCTTCGAGATGATAAAAAGTTCCTGCATATCAAGAATAGGGTTCTCTTCATGAATAAGAATTAATAACTATATTAAAAGTGGGATCCTTTTCTTCAGACAGCATGGTCAATCTTAAGCAAGTGCAATTTCATTGCTTCTTAACCATATGACAAAAATTGTCCCTATACTACTAAGCTATTGAAGATAGATATCTTTCCTAGAGTAAAGCTGTATTATTATATGCAATGATGCTTACCGTGTAATGATGCCGCCTTTGAACAAAAATTGAGTCCCGTATAGCCCTGAAAAATACACTCTCCATTAAATCAATCCCAGAACCAGATTGTTGTTATATTTGCATTTGAAAAACAAAAATTAAGTTCTTAATTGATCGGATTCAATCCATTAAGCTATTCTATAAACATGATAGTCATTGATTGCTTCATCGCACTTCTACTAAAAAAACATGATGATAACAATAAGATAACAAGATCATAAGAAGATAAGCTTTAAACGTACACATGCATAAGTATTATCCATGTGATATCACATGCTGGCCCACATTATGCAGTGGGCGCTCCCAAGGAAGATTTTAAAATAGCAAAACAACTATTGGGTGCAGCGAGAATTTGAGAAGTATTAGGATTTCGTACTATGACTCACTTCCACATCTCATAAAAAATAAATAAATAAATAAAATCAGAAACATGTGGAGTCAAGCCTCACAATTGTTCTAGGAGTCTCAAGAGTCACCATTATATTGGTAAAGATATATGCTTGTGTGTGTGTGTATGTCTGAGTGTGCACGCATGTGATTTGTCAATTCTTATGAATAATATTTGTTGTCACAATACCGAAGAAAAAGATCGACCAATATTCCTTGGTTACACAACCCGCAGGAGAATTTGGAAATTCTCATGCGCCGTTGCATTGAGTGAGGAGATACTGTTACGAAGATGCTTCGGCAAGTTTGCTTGACTGAATTTAACGACGAAACAGGGAAAAAGGACTCCCTTTCCCGGTGCTGAGAACAATCAGCTAAAATTTTGCCGGGTTCATGATTTAGGGACCATCAAATAGTTATTAGAAAATAAAGGAGTAGGAAGTGTGACAGCGCCGTTATGTTAGAACGTCATTTCTTCGGACCGAGGAAGTCCCCTTGAAACCGGGTAAAAAAAAAAAAAAAAACAGAGAGAGAGAAGATACCCACCAGTTTCCTCTGGTGCGCCGCGGCACCGTAACCGTGTGGCACTATCGCACCAAAACGGCAGGGCCAATTATCGAGTTCAGCGTTTGAACCGCGCCACGTGGTGCATCTCACGTAGAATATAATTCTCGTCCATTTAGTTCACCCGGACCACAATGTCCACGTGCTCCTTCGCTATGAGGTTAAAAAAATTTTTATATATTTTTTATGGCAAGTGGTGGGACCATCAACAGCCATCACTGCCACTTTGTAGTCACGCGCCTTCTGAATTCCAAGCAGGGTATTTAATGGCCGTTCAAAGGTGAACCCCACCGAAAAAGGGTGACGTAAGGGTCGTGACGTAGAGTTGACATTTTGGGAGAAAGACATTAGTCAACAAGACTAAAAGTCTCGCGCGCACCATTTTGTGGGCATCAGCATCTCATGCGAGAGACAAGTCCACACGGAAATCCCCGACTGTGCCGTCGAGATCACAGCAACAGCATTATGCCACCACCTATGTAATGCTTATTAGGTTATTTAGTCTATTATTTGGTTGGAGTTTGTTAGATTATAGTATAATTTTATTATTTTAATTATTATTTATTTTAAAAAAAATAAATTAGAAAAAATAATTTTTTTATATTTAATTAATAAAAAAATTATTTCAAAAAATGATGCTGCTCAACTCTTGTGCACCTCACTATTCTCCTCTCGGATCGGTTTAGCACTGCACCGACTAGCGACGGTGATGATGGTGAGGGCCAGTTGATTGTGGCCACTAACGTCCGACTTATCCAAAAATATGCAGCGGCAAGGACGGGATGGTAGAGGACCACGACAGGGCTGTGGAGGGGAGAGGATAGAAGGTGACGTTCCTTCTGACCATGCCAATTTAGGGATCCAAATGGGCGGTTGGGCTAATCAGCTAACACTCTTAGGTGATATTTTTTTTTCTTTTGTTTGTACTTAATTGCGTTAGTGAAAAGATTGTCATCAAACTTTTTTTTTAAGTTCTGTGTATATTCAAGCTATGCTTTTGTTATTCAAATTCATAGTTCTCATCCCAACCGGCTTGTAGATTGCAATTTTTTTTTTTAAATATTTTACAGTGTTGAAATTTTTCTTGGCACGTTGCTTCATTCATGAGGTTGCAGAAGGAAGAAATAATGGAACTTTGACAAGAAGATATGTTGCAATGTTTGCAAAGAGGTTGCTCTCAAATAAATGGTAAATGTTTTGAGATGGCTTTGGCTTTGTTTGGCTAAACTTTTAGAGTTTAAAATTTTTTCTGAAAATATTTTTTGGACTAATGTTGGAAAAGCTGTTTTTATTTTCTTCAAAATATTTTATCAATATAATTACCAAACAGTAAATAATTTTTTATAAAATTTTTATTTTTAAAAATTTTATTTCGCAAAAATTTTACCTCCAAAAACTTCCAACAGCAATCCTAAACAGATCGAAGGTATTCGCTTTTTGTGTTGCATCAATTTCTCGGTCCATGCAAGGTATCAGCCTGGCATCTAAAGTGAACTTGAGATTTCAAATGAAGATATTCATAGCTATGAAAAATTCCTTATATGGCATTGATCGATACTGAATCTTGTATTCGTCTCCTGTCTGTTTTTCTTATTATCTTAAATTGTGCATCTTTTTATAACTCGTTTTTTATTTTTTTTTGCCCCTTCACTCTTGACTTGTAATGTGGCATTCGAGAGTTAGGACTTCTGTGAGAGAATTAAGGTAGTAATATGTGCACATGCGACTAGCTCCAAGCCTGTTGGAGAAAAAGATGAATGGTTGATGTCTGGTTGACAAGTGCTTATTGGGAAAAAAAGGCCAAAGCACTTAAGCACAGACTAAATCCTGAGTTTGTTTTTATCTAATATTTGGGCTCTTCATGCTTTTAGGTGCAGCCCCTAGTAAAGAGACATTTACGATGCCAATTTTAGTTGTATTGCGCACAACCTGTCCCAACATGCAACTTCCTGATAATTTTACAATTGATGCTTCTCCTTGAATTTTGTTTGTAAATCTTTTTTTAGCTGCCCATAACTGATGAAATCTGGTCATGGGATGGGCCTCGAATCTAAAGTATTTTCCTTGTTAGTTGGCCCATGGGCAAGATCTGTTTAACGTTTGCCATGTTCCATGTCCAAGTCGGACCTATGATCCGCTCTACTCTAATACATCTGTCTTATTTGGGCCTTATTACTTGTCCGGTGCCGAATATAATGAACAAGCTTTTCGCAAGACATATATTGCTATCTTTTTTTTATTCTATTTTTGACAGGCAACCAATAATTTTTTTTAAAATAAATTATAAAAATATATTTTCAACTTTATTCAATTTTATTTACATCCTTCGATTTTAAAAGTATCAAACTATTCTTTCAAATATTTGAGAAGTTCCAAAGTGGTCCTACCAACTTCCTGGTGCAAGATATCGGTCGGCGCTAGAGAAGCTAGAGTGGACGGTCGAAATCGATCTCTCGGGAGTGAGACCTGCAAAAAAGTCTTGATCGGAGGTGCTCCGGTAAGGACCCTCCGACGCTCAATTAGTATCTCGTTCAATAGAAGAAGAGCGTGAGAGGCAGAGTGATGGCTAATTTTGGGATCCCTTTTTCGCATCTTCTTATAGGCAGAGTTTGAAGGTTATTAGGCCTGAGTCTATAAGCTGTCATGGTAGGCTGCCTGTGTCCGCCCATTAATCAGATTGTTAGTCGTGGGTGTCGTATCGCCACGTGGCTACATTCGAAAGTTTGTTAGGATATTTTGTCCGATAGCTCGATGATCCAATTGGTCGGTGCATCTAAATGATCAGGTTGATCTAGACCTTATCGATGACACTCGGGGGACCATCGCAATTATCAATCGATGAAGGGGTTCAGCAGCCACTGAGAGGGCTATTGGGCGAGTCATTGTTGGTCATTGGGTCAAAGAAGAGTCAGATGTTACAAATAGGATTGAAAGTCAAATTGATCGCTAAGCATGAGATTTGTTCGTGTCGATGCTTGTCCGATCGAAGGCCATCGGCTATGAACATATGCCCAATTGGTCCGCATCATTTGCAGACATCCTGAAAGTCGGTATTAGCGGGTAGGCCACCAGAGGCCATCGATGATTTCGAATAAGACTCGTCAAATTACACTGATGAATCTCCGGTGTCAATTTTCACTTAGCCGATATGAGCCGAAAGTTAGCTGGCTTAACTCGATAGAGGCCAATCATGAGTCGGCCATATCTTCGACTACCAAAATTAGGTCTGTCATTTTAGATCTTGAGATTCCTCATATTTTAGCCTGTACGAATTTTTTTCCAATACATGTCCCCTACTCTCGAGTCCGAGCTTTGGTCAGACGAAGGGAGTAATGCTAATCTCTAGCGCCAAAGATGTGAAGAGTCTGAGATGAAAAGGCGTGCATGATTATCAGGGTGGATGTGAAGGGGCCTGGACAGGTAATCATAGCAGAAATACAGGATTTTGACTTGAATTATGATGGGTACCTCTTTTGGTGCGGTGCATTTATTTTGAACTAGAGATGTCAAGACGGGCCGGCCCATCCCAACCCACCTCGACCCATCCCAACCCATCTCTAAACGGGTCGGGGCAGGCTAGCCCGTTTAACTGAGGGGTTGAAAAAATCTCAACCCGATCCGACCTACCATGGGCTGTAGGTTAAATGGTCAATCCGTCAAAATTTAAAAAAAAAAATATAAACAGTAATATAAACTGAATTTCATATTCAATTTGAACTCAAATCAACCTATCAAAGTCTCATATCTCAATTCTTAGAGTCACAAAATGAAATTATCAAACTTAAACTAAATATTTAATACAATCCAAACTTAAAAGACTTTAAGTTTCAATTTTTAAACTAATTTAGAAGTAAATCAAAATCTCAAAAAAATATCCTCCATATCATTATTGTAGTCCTCATCATTCAATTATTCATCTTTCTCTTCTTCATCAATTATCTCTTCAATAACATTAAAACTCTCTTTTGAAATATATATATATATATATATATATGTATAAATAAAAAGAAATGGATCAGTCTGCTCTGACCCGCCCCGATCCGTCGATCCAAATGGGGTGGGTCATTTGATCCGCTTTAAAATGGATTGCTAAAATATAAATCCAACCCGCCCCATTTACATGATGGGACGGGCCAACCCGACGGGCCCAACTCAAATTGACAGCTCTAATCCAGACGACTGACGATGGAAGCCGACTGATGGAAAGATGCCACATGTGGACTGCACGTTCGATGGTGATGATTCATAATTTTCTGGAGCCATCCTTTTTCAACTATAAAGCCGCACCACCTTCCTTCCCTTTTACGCTTTCTGGCAGTCATTCAAGTCTCTCTCTTATTCCAGTTCTACTTCTCCCTTGGTCCATCACCACGCCAGGTTCGTTCCGTCCGGATCTTCTTTCGTCGTGACATTTTCAAGGGCTATAAACTCCATGCCTTTTCATCTCAAACTCTTCACATCTTGATGCTAGGGATCAGTACTACTCCCTTCGTCCAACTAAAGCTCGGACTCGGAAGAGGAGGGCATGTCTTGGGAGAAAATTTATACATACCAAAAATGTAAAGAAACCCAAGGCTCAAAATGGCCAGGCCCAATTCCTGGTAGTGCGAAGACATGGTCGACTCATGATCGATCTCTACCTGAGTGAAGCCACAACTAACCTTCAGCTCACATCTGCTAAGTGAAAATTAACTTTGGAGATTCATCAGTATAATTTGACAAGTCTTATTCAAAATCATCGGTGGCCCCTTGATGGCCTACCCCTAGTACTGGCTTCCAGTGGTGTCTGTGAATGATGCGGATTGACTGGGCATTTGTTCATAGCCGGTGGCCTTTGATCGGACAAACTTCGATAGCGAACAAACCTCATGCTTAGCGATCAGCCTGACTTTTGACCCTATTCGTAACATCCGACTCTTCTTCGACTCAATTCACTAACAATGACTCGCCCGATAGCCCTCTCAGTGGCTGCTGACGCCCCTCCACCGATCGATCATTGCTGATGGCCCCTCAAGTATCGTCGATAAGGCCTCGGATTAACTTGATTAATTTAGATGCACTGATCAATTGGATCATCTGAGCTACCCGACAAACTATCCTAACAAACTTTCAAAACATGGCACGTGGCAATATAGACACCCACGACTAACAATCTGATTAGTGGACGGACAGCAAGCAGCCTACCCTGACAGCCTACAGGCTCAGATCTAATAACCTCCAGACTTCATTTATAAGAAGATGCGAAAAAGGGGACCCTAAGATAAGCCATCACTTGCCTTTCATGCTCCTCTTTCTGTTGAATGAAATACTGACTTGAGCATCGAAAGGTCTCTATCGAAGCCACCTTCGATTGAAATTTTTTTTTGTAGATCTTACCCCTGAGAGATCGATCTCGACCATCTGCTCTAGCTCCTTCTGTGTCGGCCGATATCTCACACCAACACATCTGTCTCCATTAACAAAATATTGTTATGTGACCATCACATGATATTTTTAGTTTATGAAATAATCAAAATGCCCTTATCCCTATCTCCTTCTTTCTCTCTCCTCTCTGATTGCTTTCCTTCTCCATCTCTATCATCGGCATTCCTCCTTCTTTTTACTCTTTTTTCCTCCTCTCTTTCCTCCTGTCCCCTCCTCCTTCTCTCTCCTCTCCTTCTTCCTCACAGGCAACCCCTTCTTTTCACTCCTTCCCTATCTCTTCACCCATTTCTTCTTCTCCTCATCCTCCAAGCCTACCCATAAGTCCTTCATCTCTATAGTACATAGCTATCTCAACTTTTGCCTCTTCCTCACTGGCAACCCTTCTTTTTTCTCCTCCCCTTTCTCCTCGTCCATTTCTTTTCCTCATCCTCCTCCTCTAAGCCTACACATGAGCCCTCCCCCCCATCTTTGCTTATTCCTTGTTAGCAACCCCTCTTCCCTCTTCTTTCCTTTCTCTCTACCCACTTCTCTTCCTCCTCTTCCTCTAAGCTTGTCCATGAGGCCTCCCTCTCGATGGTGTCTTCCTCCACCCCTGTCTCTTTCTTATCGATGACCCCTTCTTCCTCCTCATCCCCTTGCTCCTTATCCATTTCTTCTTCTCATCATCCTCCTTCAAATCTATCCATGAGCTCTCTCCCTCTACAGTGGCTCCACCCATCTCCACCTCTTCCTCATCGGTGATCCCTCCTTCCCCCTCTCCTTCCTCCTAATCCTTTCTCCTTCTCCTTCAATCCTATTTATGAGGCCTTCAATGCTACACTCTCCCTCCACACCAATCCCTGTGACCCCCACCTCCCCTTCTGCAAATGGCTCCTTCGTCTTCATCTCTTCCTTACCAGCGATTCTTCCTATATGAATAAAAAGTATTTTTGTCCATTGAAATGAAAAATTAACATAATTTGTTAGTAAGTAAATGATAGAATCACTTTGTAATATTTCAAAAATTTGAAGAGCTACTTTGATTTTTTTTTTTTTTTTTTAAGTTAAGCGAGTGTAAGTGAAATCGAACTAAAATTGAAAAGTTGTTTCAATAATTTATCCTTAAAAAAAAAAAAAGAGAGGAGGGGGGTTGGAGATTCATTTTGTAAGTGTTATCTAGTTAGCTGATTGATCTCCTTGGAAAGTGTAAATGTAAAGGATTATATTAGTCCTAATTGCAGTATCGATTACAAGTTTGGCATTAAGAGGCCAAGACATAATTGATTAGATAGCAACATATCTAATAGATTGTTGCTCAAGAAATAAAGTAAGATATTAAGTACCACCATCATTTGGTTGCATTGATAACTAGCCAATCCGAGCTTTTCATTGAGATGATGAAGCACCAGGGGACCAGCCAGTGATCAAATTGTAGGAGCTGTCGTGTTGGACTTTTTTTTTTTAGGCAAGGTAGGTGGCTGGGCTTAACCAAGAGTTTTTTTTTTTTTTAATTTATAATGAAAAAGAAGGGAGGATCCAAAAATAGAGAAGAGGAAAAAATAGAAAAAGATTCTCTACTTCCATCCAAGATAGAAGATAAAATACAAAATCAAAAATATAAAACCCCCTCTATACAAATATTAAACATCATTTAAATTTTGAAAATTAGATTTCAAAATTTTGGTAATAATCTACCATGTTGTTTATCATGATAGAGCATAACCGATTATATAAGAAATTGGTTGCTTTATTTCATAAGATTTCTCATCTATCAGAGAAGATAACGACATATCTTGGCATTGCCATAATTATTCACAATATACATACTATTATCTACCAATAGTGATTGCACTGATGGGGAAAAGAGGTACAAGAGGAGAAGCCGGATTTTGTAGATTTTGATCAATGCTAAAGAGATTGCATCCATAGAGGAGAGAAATGGAGTAGAGGAAGAGG
Organism: Elaeis guineensis; assembly: GCF_000442705.2. Classification (NCBI taxonomy): domain Eukaryota; kingdom Viridiplantae; phylum Streptophyta; class Magnoliopsida; order Arecales; family Arecaceae; genus Elaeis; species Elaeis guineensis. Next base: position 1,253,355 of record NC_026000.2, read on the forward strand.
CATCAATGATGAGAATTTGGGGTTGCATCCAAGAGAGAGGCACAGAGAAGTGAGGGGTTAGATTCAAAAATTGCATCAGTCAAAAAGAGAGAAAGGAGGGACAGGTAGAAGGGAGAGAGATATAGAGAAAATGAAAAAAAAAAGAGAAGAAAGAGGGGATCAAGCCAAAACTATAGGATCTGATTGGTGGTAGTTTTGATAGATGAAAAGAGAGCAAAAAAAGAAAAAGAGACCGACCATTGACTAGAGGTGGCTAGATTTGGCTGGTGATGGCTAGATCTAAGCCTAAAGAAAGGGAGAGAATAAATGAGAGCACATTTAGAAAGAAACCGGAAGGAGTGAGATAAAGAAAGAAAGCAAAGGAGGTACTCACTAATCGGCCAAATTTGATCATCATCCCACTATTCTTGGTAGCTAGCCTATGAATCAAGGCATGGGGAAAGAGAAATAGAAAAGAAGGGAGGAAAGAAAAAAATGAGAAGAAAAGAATGAGATAAAAAAAGGATGAGAGAAAAGAGAAAAAATTAGGGGTTAGAGGATGGCCAATGACCACTTGATCTGGTTGGCCATTATAAGTGGATGACCGTAGATAAACTAAGTTCTAGAGAGAAAAAATGCAATATGGGAGTGGGAAAGGAAGAAGAGAATTATCAAACAGTTATTATTCTATTGAATAATGATCTCAATCGCAATTCAAAGACATAACTATTGTCATAACTATTTCAATAGATTGTCATAATAGGACTATGCTAGGAAATCTTGGGTAAGTTTGTAAATATGTTGGGTTGATATGTGACCTGATTCAACCAATCTGACCTATTTAAATCCAATCCAATCTATTTTAAAGGACCTATGAGGCTAAATAGGGTTCTAAAATAAAATTTGTTTCATTTTCCAAATCAGATTTGGTTTTACTGAATTCTGACTTAGGACTGAGCAAATAACCAAAATCCAAAAAAACCTATCCAATTCGACCCAATAAACATCGATTTTAGTCGGTTGAAAGATATACATCGGGTTAAAATTGATAAAACATCATTATTTACAGTCGAGTTCGGTTTCTATACTTTTAACCGTATGAAACCAAACCTAAATAATGTAGTATTTTACAAACTTTCTTTCATTTTGGAACGACATCATTTAGATTTTAATATTTCATTCTAAAAAATACTCTATCATTTATTTAGATTCATAAAAATATTAATATTGAATTATTGATAGAAGCATATCAATTTGAGATAATTCTAAAATGAAAGCTTTCAAATGTAGTTACTTTCAAATGAGTAAATCTTTTTTTTTTTAATTTTATTTTTTATAGATTAAAAAATAAACTTAAAATTTATAACTTATAAAGTTTAGATCTTTTTTGTATTAAATTGATAAAAAAAGTAAATACGCTTACGTGGGCCAATATTGGATTTAAAATCAATATTAGATCAATATTAAAGCTCAAATCGATACAATCTATCCGAATCTGCTACAAACCGTTCACTTCAGTTTCAAACGGTTTATAAATGATAAACGGTCGGCAGCGGATTAAATTTTCTTCAATTCGATTGAATTCGATCGAATAAATTTTTTTTTCAATCAGACTGAATTTGACCCATACTCAGCCCTATTTTGACTTGACCCTATCAATCCAGTTAATTTTTGGGTTGATTAGGATCTTCTGCTCAATGATCCTACCGAAGCCAAATCTAGTATACAGGTCCCAAATGTCACCAAAAGGGACCTCTTGGGTTAATGTTTCATTTTGCCTATGATATATTTTAAGATGTTGAGTTATATTGTTTTACTCTTTAATATCTATTGATAAAGGAACTAAGGAATTTAGAGAGGTAATTTTGGAATGTGATGCAGTAGTTTATTTGGAGGGGATCCTGGATGATCTGGAAAAATAAAAGCCCACCACCGGCTTAAGCATTTTTCCATTTCCTAAATTTTTGATAGAAGTCACCAGCAACCCTATGCAACATGGAAAGATATCATATATCATTCTATACATATACCGTATACCTTCATAAGTTTGTATCTTCTATCGAAGAATAGGAGGTCCAATGCTTGATCATGGTTTGGTATAACGCCTGCAAGGACAATAAGTTATAGGACAATTGCAATGAGACAAATCATATCCTATTAATGTGGCTGTGTATGTTCTTCAATTCTATAATGATGTAAGATAAGGGCGACGACAGTCTGGTATCTAATTTCAAATGCAATACAATATGATTTTTGACTTAGGCCGAATTTGAATTTTTTGTGTTCGGATTGGATTATACATAAATTCAGTCCGACTCGAATATCCTTGAATCAAATTTTTTTTGCTATAAATTTAATTTAATTTTTAATTAAGTTGAAGATAATTTAATATTAAAATTGATCAAAAAATTAGATCAGGTTGAAATTATTCATAATCTATCCGATCGGCAAATTTGCATCTCCAGTCTGCGTGCAACGGAATACCGGAATAGCTGCGGGGCCCCTAGTATATAGGGAACGCCCAAATAACGGGAAAACCACTGGACCGTTCCCTTGAACCGGTTCCCGTCCGGTCCGCTTTCAGACACGGAGAAGAAAAATTAAATAATAATGATGATGAAAAAAAAAAAAAAAAGTTAAAAACAAGCCATCAAATCGCTAACCGCCACGGTTTCCGTTCCGAGATGGAATAAAGCACCGGTTGGGCTAGGGGGCATCGGCCGGACTGGACTCGGGGAAGAGGAGAGCGAAGGAGGATGAGCCGCCGGCCGTCGCGTCCAGCTCTCTCCGACCTCCTCCTCCTCCTCCTCATCCTCCTTTTCTCTCTCCTCCTCTCCTTTCTATTCTGGAAGGCGATCGAGGTGGGCGCCGATTCTGCCGTGAGGGTCAAGAAGTCCGCCGAGCTCCCCCTCCGCTTCCGGTACGACGGCACCTTCAAGATACTCCAGGTGAGGGATCTCAGCTCAGCTCGAGCTTCTTCTTCTCCTTTTCGACTTCCTAGTGTGAAGGTTAGGGTTAAGGGGGTTCTTTCTTTGATGTTATTAGGTGGCGGACATGCATTTCGGCAATGGAGCGGTGACCCGGTGCCGAGATGTGTTCCCATCCGAGTCCGCCCGCTGCTCCGATCTCAATACTACCCAGTTCCTCAGGAGGATGATTGAGGCCGAGAAGCCCGATCTCGTTGCCTTCACAGGTCCTAACTCCTCCTCCTCCCTTCTATTGAACTAAAATTTCCATCTTTTGCTGCAAGATATCAGATCAAAAAATCAACTCCGAGAGAAATTTTGCTGTACGTCTTCTTTTGATTCTTTTTTCCCCTTCTTCTACTCCTTTCCTTCTATTAAAAATTCAATCTTTTACCAAAGGAAACGGAACTCTTTTTTTTTTTCCTTATCTTGTGAGCAATCTGCGAGAAATTTTCGCGTACGTATATGCTAAGAACGGAGTTTTCTTCTAGATGCTATTTTGGGCGCCCTTATTCTTTTTCTTTGCTTCTTTGTACTGAAGTTTTGATCTTTGACCCAAAGACATTTAATTCAGGTGGCATTTCTGACAGATTTTTATCTGTCCTCGATTCCTCCCACTTGATAAAGAAATTCAGCCTTTAATTAAAAGAAAACACCTGGGAGGCATTTCTTGAAATTTTTTGCTGCGTGTTCTTTGGGTCTGAACCAGGGGACAACATATTTGGGACCAGTGCAACAGATGCAGCGGAATCACTGTTTCAAGTGTTTCGACCTGCCATGGAATCCAGGATTCCCTGGGCGGCAATCTTGGGTAATCATGACCAGGAGTCCACCATGACCCGGGGAGAGCTCATGTCGTTCATCTCCCTCATGGATTATTCTATTTCCCAGCTTAACCCGCCTAGTTTCAAGATAGATGGATTTGGGAATTATGATATCAGGGTGCATGGAGCGTTCAGTTCGGAAATGGCTAATACCAGTGTGCTAAATCTCTACTTCCTTGATAGTGGAGATCGTGCAATGGTCGGTGGAGTTAGAACTTATGGATGGATAAGGGAATCTCAACTCGCCTGGCTTCGTACTGCTTCACAAAAGCTTCAGGTATTCAAAAAATCATAACAAACTTTGGCTTCTTGTCATTTCTTATATGATAATTCCTTGCTTATCTTACATAGTTGCTGAAAATGATTGTATCTTTAAGGACTTCTGTAGTAGCTAGGAATCTCATGGTACAATACTACAATGTCTGTTGTTTTCTTTGAGGACCTAGCAAGAATTAGTCATGTTATGATCTTCTTATCCATTGCTGTATTATTTGTTTCACTGGTTCAAAGCAATGAGGCATCACCAATTAGCAGGTGAGGTATTAGAGAACAATCAAATTTTGCTATTGCGTTATGCTCCTAGTTATACAATCCATCCATACATGGCTACTAACTTTTAATAAGGCCACCAACTTTTAAGTTTGAATATTTAATGATCTGGTGTTATTTTTTGGAGGCCAAAGTTTTTGCCTGATCTCATATCTCATTCATGACATGCAGCTCGTGTTTTAAGATTGAGCAAGTGTCATTGAGAGACATGATCTGCTAAAATCCATCAGTTCAGCAATCAGGACTCTGCATCTTTATATCATATTCTGGGTTTGTGCTTATATGTTGATTTGTCTTCTTTAATTATTTTTCATAAAATATTAAAAGGAGGACCCAGTTACAGTGTTTTATGCCAAATGATTACTGGTAGATTTTTTTTATTGCATTATCTGGTGAATTGAATCAATCAGAGAGTTGGAATTTCGCAAGAGCAAACAATTGATTTTGTGGCCTATATTTATAACAAAATTGAATAGAGAATTCAAAATTTCAATAATGCAATTCACAATGCTTACTCTTAATAATTGGGTTTATAATACTTGTGTTTTCTGAGTCTTACTTTATAGGCTCATTGACTTTATGTCTTCATGGTGTAGCGCCAATATTGATTATATGACATATTTGAGTCGTCCTCCTCTCTTGCTTTCCTTGTATGTAGTTTAGGCTATTTTCATATCCTTGTTCTAGAGCTTCTGGGAGTTCCTTGAATGTTTTACTTCCAACTTGCCTAATAAACATTATGATGTAGATGCAGTGTGAGAAGAGATGAATAGGGCCGACTTTTTTTCTGATTTAATGGGAAAAATAGATCAATCTATTAGTGCACATGGTAAGCATCAGGTTTTGGGTATCGCATATGCTTATGAATTTGCCTTAGGGTCTGAGTTGAGGTTAGATGGTGAAATGCTTACCAATATAAAGAGTTTCATACTAAATTGGTGATTTCTTTCAAATTGTAGATTTAGATGTGTGGGTTTTATCCGATAAAAACACTTCTTAATTTTATCTTTCTGATCACTGCACATAATAGAGCAGGACATGCATTCTATATTGATTGCAGTAGTCTTCATAAAGTAGAAGAGGTTGATGATAAGATGAAAGCTTTTACTTGCTGTAATTGTTGCTTTACAAACTTAAATGAGAAATGTTTCTGTGTCTTTGACTAGCAGGGCATCTTTCCGGCTCCAGCCTTATCATTTTTCCATATCCCAATTCCAGAGGTTCGAAATCTCTGGTATACAGGGTTTGTGGGCAAGTATCAGGAGGCAGTTGCTTGTTCTATTGTCAACTCTGGGGTCCTAAAATCCCTTGTCTCAATGGGAGATGTGAAAGCCGTATTCCTTGGTCACGATCATCTTAATGACTTTTGTGGCAACATTGATGGTATATGGTTTTGTTATGGTGGCGGTTTTGGTTACCATGGCTATGGAAGAGCTGGCTGGCCTAGGAGAGGGAGGGTAATTTCGGTCCAGCTTAGAAAAGGGAAAAAGGAATGGATGGGGGTTGAGACAATCAGGACTTGGAAGCGGCTGGATGATGGGAATCTGAGTAAGATTGATGAGCAAGTGATCTGGAGTGGTGGCGGTGGAGAAGATTTGGATCACTAACTAGATGTTCATCTATGGCCTGATGTTTTGTGTTCTTGAAGTTTGTATTCCATATGTGATAATTTTTTCAATTACAAATTTGTAACAGTTACCGGTCAAGTAGGAGAGCATGCCGACTGATCCAGCTGGTGCAGTTTTTTGTTCCCATTGAAGAGGCATGGATTTGATCCTGCCCTCACTCTGATATATTATCAGATTTCTACGTGCCCTAGTTCTTTGAAAAAGGAACTGGTGAAGAAGTTGGAGGGAAATTTCTAAAATTTTGCTATATTTCCTTTCGATGAAGTAATGGAACATCATGTACAGCATCTCTGTGTTCTATCAGTTGGTCACTGGATTGTCTAAAAGATTGGTTGCATCCTCGTATGTGGGTGATGGTCGGTTTTCTAGGAGTTACCGTCTGGTTTGATGTGTTAAGGGAAGTCCATTTGCTCTACCAAGGGTGGTAATTTCTGGGTCAGAATCTATTTTCACTTGTGCAGTAACATAAGATTTATTATGTGACTGGTTGAGATTGAAAATAATTTTAAATATGAAATGGAATTGAATAGCTTGTAATTAACACTGTGGTTTAAAACTGAAATATAAAGAAATGATTTATCAATTATTACCTCTATGATTGAGACTTTCTTAGTACTGTTGTTTCGGATAAATATAGTCATCACGTAAACAGGTATTGTCACATTTTTGAGTAATTTTCTATAAGTTAGGAACATAAATAACAGCTGTTAACAATAATTGTCATATAATCATTCTTGACTATCATAATAGAAATATGTGTGTCATAATGGGTTTATATATCTCCATGTGTGCCTCCAATCGATCATTGTTATCTATCTGATAGAGTTTTCTTTCCTTAAAAAATAGAAGAATCGAAATGCTTCAGCCCACTTGTTATGGGCACATAAAAGAAAATGCTAATCTCCTTTTTGTCTTGTCACGCTTGAACCATGAAGCACCTTTATTGGAAAAATGCTTGGGACCTGTTGCACTATTTGGACACAAAAAGTTTATGACGGTCATAACCATAGATTTGGCAATTTCACAATTAACTTAGTCTTATGTTTGGCTCCAAATTTTGCGAGTTGCACCAATCCTTTCTTATCATGCGGCAAGAGAATTGTTTATGTGCGGATGTGCATCTAATAGGTGCCCATAGCATTGCTCATAACCTACCCAAGAGCAAGATTAACATTGTGCTATGGTAGTTCCATTTTTAGTTCAAGTTTCCAAGTGTCAAGCAAACAGTAAAAATTGCATGCAAGCAACCCAAACATGGAGCGGGCCAGACTCACTGTAAACCACGTAGTAATGGTTAAGAACATGGAGGCCCATCAAGGGCACAGGAGACGAACGGGTACAGTACGGCATCTGCCGTGATCGGCGTGCACGCTTATCGTTATCGTTATGGTAGCACCAGCGGTTCGCTCGCGATCCGCATTCTACGGCCCTGATCTGTCCTCTACACTCTGCGAGACCCTGGAAGAGGACACGATGACGTCACCAATCCTATCATGTCTCGGTCCCTCCCCGTTCCCCCGGCCTCCTCCTTTCTTTCTCTCTCTCCCTCTCGCGTCTCCCACTGTCTCTACCAGGAGCCCTAAAATTGAAGGTTTCTCGATCCGAGCTTCGAAAGACCTCAGATTTAAGAGGCTATGGCGAAGCTTCCTCCGGATCTCTTTTTCCAGCGGAGCCGATCGATTCCAAAGATTTGAAGTTTCCGGTGCTTCTTGCCCAATTTTATCGATATTCTTTGTCAAGTAGTCGTTATCTTTTTTGTGGTCCAAAAAAATCTTTCCTTGATCTCGAGAGAGGGTGAGAGGAATGAGCCAAAGTCCTACCAAACCGGCCGACGTGAAGCCGTTGGCCGGAGGTCGTTACACGGCCCGCCATCCGGCTCCTGCGCACCCCGCTGTGCCCCTCCCGGGGCGGATCGACGATGCATCCGGCAGCGGCGGCGGTGGCGGTGAGGGTCAGTTGATTGTGGCCGCCGACGCCCAGGCCATCCAGCAGTACGCGGCGGATGGCGGCGCTGGGGACGGAATGGAAGAGGATCACGATGGGGTCGCAGAGGGGGAGGGGATGGAAGGTGACGTGCCCTCCGACCACGCCAATCTGGGGGATCCTCATGGGGTCGTCGCGCCACAGGTTGGGGCTAATCAGCTAACCCTCTCGTTTCAGGGGGAGGTCTATGTGTTCGACTCTGTCTCCCCCGAAAAGGTGACAAATTTCCCCTTTTGTTCACACTTCCTCTGTCTGGATAGTGACATGTTTTTTATTAAATGTATTTTTTTTGCTTTTAGCGCCAATGTTGTTTTAGAATTGTGATAGACGTGCCTGTCTTGCACTGCGTAGGTTCAAGCTGTGCTTCTGTTACTTGGAGGGCGTGAGATAAACACTGGCTTGGCATCAGGTCCATCTTCTTCAAATCCATACAACAAGGTAGTTCTCATCCCAACCGACTTTCATAAAGTAATAAAGATGGGTTTGACGAGTGTTTAAATTGGAAGTTTGCTTCTTTTTTGATATTTCACAGCGTTCAAATTTCCCCCAGCGAGTTGCTTCATTGATGAGGTTCCGGGAGAAGAGGAAAGAACGGAATTTTGACAAGAAGATACGTTACAATGTCCGCAAAGAGGTTGCTCTCAGGTAAGGGGTGAATATTTGAGATGGGTTCTTCTTTTGTGTTGCTTAAGTTGAAGATATTCATAGCTATGAAAAATTCTTTATGGCATTGATCGATATTTTCAGCTTGCCTTTTTTTTTTTTTTAATCATCTTAAAATGCGCATGTTTTTTGTACTTACCCCTTTTTTTCACTAGTGACTTATAATGTAGTATCCAACGGTGTAGGATTTGTAAATGAGAACTAAGGTAGTAACATGTGCACATGTGACTAGTTCCAAGCCTGTTGGAGAACTAGATGGGTGGTTGATGTCTGGTTGATAAGTGCTTATTAGGATAAAAGGCCAAATCACAGATTCAATCCTAAGTTTATTTTTATCTAATATTTGGTCGCTTCATGCTTTTAGGTGGAGCCCCGGGCAAAGAGACATTCTCGATACCAGTTTTAGATGTATGGCGTACAAACTGTCCTTACATGCAATATTTTGGCATAATTTTATATTTGACACCTCTCCTTGATCTTTGTTTGTGAATCTTTTTATAGCTGTCAGTAACTGATGGAACTTCAGTACATCTGTCTCATTCGGCCTTATTAGTTGCTCAATGTTGTAGACAATGCACAAGCTTTTGGCTGGACAAATATTGCCACCACTTTTTTCCTATTTTGTTTTTGACTTCTTTGTTAACAGGATGCAGCGGAACAGGGGTCAGTTCACATCATCAAAATCCAAGCCTGAGGATGCAGCTGCAGGTATTACAAGTTTGGATGTTTCGCAACGGTGGGGTTCTGTGGAAGGTCGACCAGAATCAGCTGCCACGTAAGTTGTATATCTAATTTTTGGCTATTTAAAATTTCATCGATGATAATCTAAATAAAACTGGGCTTTGCTGTCATTATGGTGCACCTTGGTGTTTTTTAAGTTTAGCATTATGATATTAGAGCAATTATTAAGTTCCATATATGGTATCTCAGCGTGAAGAAAACCAAGTTTCGGTGTGCTTGGTCAATGGCATGTGGCATTGCCAGCACATTATTATTATTATTTTGTGTCGCCTGCTATTTGTGCGATGTCTCCAAGATATTTGTCAGGGATTTTGACTTAGAAATCAAACCTCTTTTTTTTTTTTTTTTTTTTTTTTTTTTTTTTTGTGTGTGTGTGTGTGTAGGCAGGTCCTCCAGTCTGACTACAACTTAATGCCTTTAAACTTTTCTTTTAAATGAATATTGTTGGCATAATTAATTTTAACCAAGCTAAGCCAAAAGTGTAATTGCTGGTTTGCAGGAACTGACAAACTACATAAGTAAAATGTATATGATGGTTAGGAGATGGTTTAAGTGAGGAGCAAAAGAACTACCATAGGATGTTGGAAGAAGAATCTGTTTAGGTTTATGTCGATCATGTTAGTGATGCCATTTGAAAGAAAGAGTCTAACAAAGTTACTCTTTGGTGGGATGGCTGGGATTATTGGTCCTGGTCACCAAAAATCAGTAGCTGGATGTATTTTCAGAAGAGAAAGGGACCTTTCTGTGACTGGATTTGGAAACAAGGACCAATTTTTTTAAAGCTTCTTAACTCTCTTCCCTTTGGGCTATATTTGTTTGCCTACTTTCAGTATCTGTGAGCATGTCTTAAATTAAAATATAGGTTCTACTTTACATGCAACATGATATTTAATATTTGGTGTTAAATGTTGTTTTGAATCTGTTCAGATGTCATCACTGTGGCACCAGCTCAAAGGCTACTCCAATGATGCGTCGCGGACCTGATGGACCCAGGACCTTATGTAATGCCTGTGGACTTATGTGGGCAAATAAGGTGATTATGTTATATAAATGATTTTACAAAATAATTGTAGTTGACTTGATTATCTACTATATTTTTGTGAGACCTCATGCTGCATACTTGATCTCTCTCTCCTCTCTCCTCTCTCTACATACATACATACGCATGTACGTGCGTACATACATAGATGTATAGACACGCACGCACACACAGCCACACCACGCGCACGTGCAAGGCAATCTTTTACCAATAAAGGCAAAAGAATTGATGTTAAAACTTCTGATGGTATGTTGCTGCATCAACAGTGTTCTCTTTGAGAAAGTAACTTGTCCTTGATTTTAAATGCAATTTAATATCTGTTAAAAAATATGCATCCTTCTTCCAATGGGCTGTTTGTGATAGTCCAGAACATAATGCTTTGTGATGGTTAACTTGTCCTTGATTTTAAATGCAATTTAATATCTGTTAAAAAATATGCATCCTTCTTCCAATGAGCAGTTTGTGATAGTCCAGGACATAATGCTTTGTGATGGTACATGTATCTTGGCTTGTTATTTTGATTTTGGTGGGTCAAACTTAGCTATTTGTTTGTTCAATTTTCTGAACGCACCTTTAGATGATTAGTGCTCCCTGTCAAAATTTTGACTTTGCAGTTTGTCATACAATATGTAGGATCTTACTTAGGATTTGAAACATTTCTTTACATTGTTGGAGGTAATGAAGAACCAGATTTGACACTCACCAGAAAAATAGAAAAGAGAACCAGATATGGTGGTATACTCCTTGTCAGTAATTTACTAATGCTGCTCCTGAATTTAGAATTTAACATTTCCATTTCCTTCTTGGTACAAAATTGGGAATCTATTTAGTACAAACAGGTAATATTCATACCGTGTGAACTTAACATTATTGTTATTGTCAAATGTAAAATAAATGGATTATTAAAGATACAAATATTATCAGAAATTATTGTCATGTTTTGAAATTACTGAAAGACAACTGTTTTCATTATTCTTCTTTGGAAAACAACTATTAGGCCTCAGCTTATATCTTGAGCCTGAAGAACGATCCAGGCTTGGCCCTGAAGGCATTGAAGTGCGTTGTTGTGTCTACAAGTTGCCTTTGATCTGTTGACACCATATATGTTGGCTTTATAGCATGTCTGGGTATGGAAGATGCTGAGTGTATATCATTACTGGTTTACCTTTTCCATTGTTAGTGTTAGTGGATGATATGCACTTCATCAATATCCTACGAGCTCTTACATTTTGTGGGTTACAAAAGGCACCCCAGTTCATTGTGCTGAGTTGACATAATATTGAGGACATTGTTAAAATGTTCTCATTCTCAAATTTTGATGGATACCTTGATTCATAAGATTAATATAAAAATGGGATGAGGCTTATTGGTCTTCTCTTGATGCATTTTGATAGTATGTTCTATTTGTATTGGTTATTATTGGGTATTACTTTTCTAATAAAAATTATAGCTAAATTGTTACTTGCAATGTGGTGCATACTTTGAAGGGGGACTCCTGAATTCCTTAGGCTGGTGAAAGCTGACCGGCTCTTGTTTATGCTTTCTGGACATGATCCTTGTTGTAGATTTTTCATTCCCTTGTCCTTTTTATTTCTTTCCCTTGGCCTTGAATTAGATATCCTTCCAAACTGATAGCTGAATGCGAATTTCCAGCTGACTTGTTATATCAGCAGCATCTGTTCTCAAACTAGATTGAATTGTCGCATACACATGCACCAGAGTTTATGTAGTACACATGGATTGATGTTTGGGATGTTAATAAACTTCTTATGTAGATTGTTCATGTGCTGCTTTTTGGTGCATCTTCCAGGGTACGATGAGGGACCTTTCAAAAAATTCACCTGCAGCCACTCAGAATGCCTTATTGGAGACAAAGGAAGGGGTGAGTTCTTTAGTTGTCGTTGAAGAAAAAAGGTACAGCTTACGTAGCTTAGAGACAAAATCAGCCAGCTCTGGGCTGAGCATATCCAAAATTTTCATTTAACTTGGAGGGCAGAGCACAGCTTTGTTTGCAACATTTACGGCATTAGATTGATCATATTCTTGTTGTAGTATTTTCCTGTTGCATCTTGAACCGAGACCATGCATGTTTGTTTGATGCATGTGCATGAGGAGTGACATCAGTTTAGTGATAATGATACCTTGGGTGAATTGAGTGATGTTCATGGGTGAGATTTCTGAGTTATTTAATAATTTCTTCCCAAGGAAACAGGAAGAGCTTATCATGAAGTCTACCGATGATGTTCTATCTGTGTTCCTTTTCCCTTCTGTAAATCTTTTTCCTAAACTTGTCATTTATGTTTTCCCAGGATGGGAACGGTGCAGCGGTAGGCGAGCAGCAGCAGCCTCTTCCAATTACTGCTAATGGTCATGGCTCATCATCATGAGATGATCCTGTTTTGAGAGATGACTATTGATGACGGGACATACGCCTTGTTAGATTTTCCAAGATCGTCCAACATTCTACATACATGTTTGTACTATATGTCATTAGTGAATAGCTAACTTAATTTTTCTAGCTCTTGCAGATGCTTTCAATTGATGTTCCAATGTTTATGTTACCTTGGATTCTTGTACATGTTGCTTGGTGGAGGGATATCATGTTTGCGTTTGTATTAGATTCTAGACCAGCTTGTGCAGGTGCCATCGGAGAATGCTAGCCACCTGTCTCTATCATGCAAGGTTTTAAATAATGCGTTCCCAAAAAAAAAAAAAAAAGAAAGATCAGCAACGTTTCCAACTATTAGTATTAAAATACTTATAAAGTAATGCCTGTTATAATGGCATTGTAATGGAACGTAATGGGCAATAAATAAAAAACAGTGATGGTATATTTTCTGTGTTTTTATTGAATAAAATAGTATATATTTTTGGGGATCATGTAAGCATTTGTGGATGGAATTTTGAGGGAGAATTTGAAATTTGAAAAAAAATATTTTATTTGAAAGAAAGTGCCCGTGAAAGTAATGGCTGTTGTTATAACGGTCATGATATTTACCTTAGGGCCATTATTTCAAGTCATGCTACTAGGTCGCAAGGCTATGTTTTGCAATGGTTATCTGGGTCGTGGGTGCCGGACGTTGTTGGTCATCTATTTGGTACTTTATTTGTATTGTAGACTTGGATGTTAACTTGTAAGGGATTCTTTTACACCAAGCAGAAAGCCTTCCTGGGAAAATATTTTACTTTTATCGTTGTCACGATCCACTTTGCTTCAAGTAACCTGGTGATACATCTTGTTGCATGTAATTTGTTTGATTTCCATTTTCTCGGTGAAAATAATTACTCAATTGTTTGCGCTGCTTCAGTACATTTGGTGGATTTGGTCTGTGGCCCGAAACTTGAATCTGAGGGCATGGAGGATCGATATGGTTTTGGCATCTGATCATCTCAAGGCATTCTAAGATGCGTGGATTGGACTTCTGCATGACTGAGCACTTCTGGGTCTCTTAACGATAGCCAGGAATTGCAATGCTTGTGGTGCAGCTACTTCTTACGTTGCAGCCACTCCTTTTTCTCATTGCATGTGGTTCTGCCAATTCTACGCTTGGTTGACGGGTGTTTATAATTATATGCTTATGCTTCTTGGGTCCCCTAGCAAGTAATACCAGCGCCATGCAGCCACGGCGCAGGATAAATATGATGCTTTGAAAATCTAACAAAGAAACGAGTGGTCAGGGATTCGCATGTTGAGTGGTGTTATCTGACAAGATTTCAATCCTTATCTGAGGTTCAACTCCCGGGTTCATGGCTCAAACTAGATACAGATGCTTTTCTCAATAGAAGACACGCAGTGAAAGAGGGCTTTGCAGAATCGCACATCTTCTTCAAGCACTGAGAAAAAAAATCGAGACCCCAATAGCTTGTTTACTGATCTGATCAAATTGTTAGATTGGATACCATTAGTTGGCTTGTGAATCATATTTGGATCACTTCATATCTAGTCCGAATTAAAACACATTTACATGCATGGATCGATTGGATATTCCCACAGCTTCTTTCAGAGATTCAAACAGCAGATGCTGGATTCTGGAGTGGCCACGAACTAAAAACCAATAGAAACAAAATGGAATTGGCAACCAGAAACGGAATGCGCATGTAACTTGAGAAAGGGTAAGAAACACGAACTATGGAGCCAACCCGGTCTCTCTCAGCTCCTGTTTTGCCGCTAGTAAGATGTCATTTGTCGTGGACGACAGCGCACCTTGGAGCAAAATCCCCCCGTGTATTGTTTCTCTACCACTAATTGATGGAGAAAACTTCTCCGGCAGATTTAGTTTCTCACTCCTTGCGTGAGTAGTGACCGATTAGTGATGGTTTTCTTAGTATAAGACCAGAACCTCATTATGGACATGTTGCGGCCAATCGCCTCGTCGCCCGATCGCCGGGAAGCGTGCACCTGCAAAAGGAAGTCCACACTGACCGGAGGCGGCTCCGGCGGGGATCCTCCGACGGTCAAGTCAGAGAGGTGACTGGGCAACAGTGAAATGTAGACGGAGAGCTCTGAGAGAGAGAGGGAGAGAGGAGCGAGCCTGCGTTTGTGGGAGAGACGGGCGGATCGATCCCTTGCACTGTTGTCTTCCCCGGTATATGTAGTGGAGCATGGTATAGCGCCGTCATTAATGGCGCGGACAAGTGAGGAACTGTCAACTCACTGTAGACTGTCAGGGTCGCCGTGAAGATGTCACATCGCCGTGGGGGCTGTCAAATCATCAGGGTTGACAATGCCTCTGGCAGGACAATGCCCCAAAACGGCCGTGCCGCATGTTGCTGTCAGAACTGACAAGGTCTGGCGGCTGTACGGCGGTTGGAGGAGTCGGCCGACCCTAGGTCGGCGGCCAGCAGAGTGGCGTCGGGTTCCTCCGTCGGTCGGCGAGTTTTATATGAGTCGGCCGTCAGACCTCTGGGTTCGGCCGGTCGGGAAAGATACGCCCGACATATCCTCAGTCGGCGATGGACCGTTGAATGGCCGGTAGTGGCGTCCGTCAATCGGGCGCTCCCGGCTGTCGGCCGGTCGGTCCTTCCGGTCGGTCGGTCGTCCCGACCGTCAATCGATCGGTACGCCTGTCGGTCGGTCTATCGGCCAGTCGGAGTCGTCCGCCGTTAGTCGGTCGGTCGTCGGTATCCCCCAACAGTTGCCCCCCTCCACTCCTAAGTCGGACGGTGAGCTGGCGACTAGGAGTGGATTCGTCGTATGCGAAGATCCGACCGTACCACCGGTTGATACGGTGTCAGGCGCCTCATAAATGTCGAGAGGCTTGCTGGCGTCCGTTATCTAGTCGGCGTCAGACGTCTCGTCCTATCAGCATCAGGTGTCATGTCGGCGCCGGACGCCCCGCCGTGTCGGATGTCCCGCTAGTGTCAGCGATAAAACCGACGCCAGGTGTCATGTCCCATCGGAAAGGGAAACCGTCGTGTCCCATCGAGAAGGAAAACCGTCATTCCCGCCGTCCCTTCGGGAACACCAAACGTCGCGTCCCGTCGCGCCACATGGCGTGTGGCCGTTGGTTCACGTTCGGTGGAGCGGATGGAGGTGATGTGGCGCAATCAGAAGGGGGGTGCGTCGAACCGTCGGACCGTCGGACGGCTCTGATGATGCCACGCGGCGAAATCTGGGGAGCCTTCGTTGGCCGTGCCTTCATCTCGACCGTTGGGGGGCACTATATATACAAAGTTACCCCCAAAAGGTTTTTTACCCTTCTCATTTTTACAGTCGAGACTCTGCTCGTGTGGGCCTCCATTCCAGGTACTTCTCCGCTCTGTCCCCCATTTGCGATCCTTCCCTTCCAAGGGCTAGAGTAGCTTTCCCCCTCTTTCTTTCCTTTCTTCCTTGCCATTTCTTTGAACTCATGGCTAGGACGTCCCCACAAGGTAGTCGGTCGGGAGAACCGACCGAAGACACTCGGTCGTCCCCGGAGGTGGAGGCTTCTTCACTTTCGGGGCCGAACGTCGATCGGCTCCAGGAGCAGTACCGCGTCCCGGAGCAGTTTCGGCTGTTCGCCCCTAGCGCCGATGGCCGGGTTAATAGCCCGCCCGAGGGTCAGGTGGCCTTCTATCTGGAGGATCTCCGGGCCGGCCTTCGATTCTCGGTTCCGGAGTTCGTTCGGAACGTTCTGGACTATTACGGGCTATGCCCGGCACAACTTGCGCCGAACTCGGTTCGGCTAATAGTCAGCTTTGCCCTCTTGTGTCGGCTTTTGCCGACCGAACCTCGGATCTCTCTTTTCCGAGTTTTCTTTGTTCTCCGTCCCCACCCTAAAGCCCGAGGGTACCACCCTCGGAAAGGGCTCTCCTTCATTACTGGTCTTCCGACATCCATTCACGGATGGAAGAATCAGTTCTTCTTCGTATCGTCCTCTGCCCCTTGGGGGTTTCCCGTCCGTTGGGGGAATCCCCGAACCGATCCAAATGAGAACAGTCGGGTGGAGGCCGATGATCGGGAGGACTTCCATCGGCTAAAGGATATCTCGGTGCCGAAGCAGAGCGAGCTCGTCACCGAGCAGGCCTTGTACGACGCCGGCCTTAGCCCGGTCCCCCGTTTAGGTCGGTTTGCATTCTCCCGACATCTCCATTTTCTTTTCTGCCTTCTTCTTTATCTCTGACCTTTCGTCGTCTTTTTCAGATAAGCCGCCGAGGACGCGACTGTCGGCAGCCGACATACGTCAGCATGCCGTGAGGAAGAGGCCGGTGGCAGGTGCCGGGCCGTCGCAGCCTCCCAAGAGGCCCCGCGTGGTTCCGTCGAGCGAACCAGCCGGGTCGGAGGCGGAGCCGGTGATCGCACTGTCGGCACCGACAGTGCTTGTAGACGTCCCGTCCGAGGGACCGTCAGTCGGGGGAGCTGCTTCGCCCGACCGTCGAGCAGCTGATTCTGCCGGGGGCACGCCGACCGCCCAGCAGCCTCCGGAGGTTCGGGAGGAGGTCCGCGAACCTGAGCGGCCGACGCATGCCACCGCCGCGCCGTCGGCCGAGACTCGGTCGGGTTCGAGCTTGCCGTCGATCTCCGACGTCAGGGCCTGGACGGCTAGCCGAGGTAAGGCCCCAATGGCGTCGGGCGACGAAGGTCGGTCGGCGGGCGGGTCGGCCGACTTTCCGCTTCCCGAGGGCGCGTCGGGCCTGGCCAACCACGACTTGGCCAGGAGACTATGCCAAGCACTCCTTCTTCCCGCCGACATGAAGCGATGAAGAACCAGCGTGTCTCCGACATGCTGTCGTCCTTCTATCCGATGATGATCCGGGTAAACTCTCCTTCCCTCTATTTTTAACGTAGCCTCGCAAGTTCGGCTTACTAACGGTCGGTTCTATTTTGTGCAGCTGGTCTTCAACATATCCGAGCTGGAGGCCGGATATCGGAAGTTTGGGGACATGCGCGCGGCCTGGAGAGATAAGGTCGCGGGCCTCGAAGCCGAGAAGGCCATCCTTCTCGACCAATTTCAGCAGTCGGTCGACCGGGAGAACCGACTCGAGGGGGAGGTCTCCCGACTTTCGGAGGAGGTCTCCAGACTCAAGGAGACCAAGGCGTCGTTGGAGTCGGAGCTCAAGTCGGCCAAGGACGATGCGGCAAAGAAGTTCCGAACCATCCGTCGGCTCCGACACGAGCGAGACAGTGTCGGCAAAGAGCTGGAGGCCGAGCGCGAGCAGCTCCGAGCAAGTCTCGGAACCTTACCAAGGCTGAAGAAGGCTATGCCGCCGCACAGGCCGACGCAGACGTCGCCAAAGCCGAGGCAGAATCGGCAAAGGGGGCTTTGGGTCGGGCGATTGAAGTCTTCCGGGACTCGGAGGAGTACCGCGAAGATCTCCTGGAGAGCGGCTACCTCTCATACCAAGTCGGGTACGAGGATGCTCGGAAAGCCGTTCGGAGCTTGTACCCCGAACTCGATCTCAGCAGTGTGGTTCTGCCAGAGTCGGAGGCCCCAGCTGCGGAGGAGATGGCCGGACCAGCGTCGGAAGGTCTCTCCACCAGGGCGGAAGCCGAAGACGTCGCAGAGCCGGTTGCCGAAGATCAGTCGCCCCGACGGCTGAAGTCGGAGCAGAACCGCCGACCAACTCGCATCGTCGTCCAGTGGAGGACGTCGATTCCGACGATTAGTCGGTTTTGTTTTGTCTCATGTTTTGCTTTGACTTGTAATCGGGCTTCGGCCTTTTTCTTGTAGACTTTCTTTTATCTATGGATAAAATTTCTTTAAGTCTTGAATGAAATCTTCTTTTACCTTCTCCCTTTGTTTGTAATGCCGAGTATGTCTGCAATGTCGAACGTGAGTCGCTAACTTATGCAAGTCACTAACTCACGTAAGCCGGTAGGACTTCAGCAACTAGTGCAGCCCCGAAAGTAGAGTGCGCCCCGACTTCAGCTCGGCTTCCGATAGTCGAAGTCGTCAGTTGGGCATATCTGTTGAGTCGGGAGCCGACCGAACCTGGTAAAGGTTTGGTAGTCGGGCTTCCATAGATGCGTTTAGTCGGTCGCCGTCCGGCGCAGTGTCGGGGGAACGATAGTAAGTCGGATCCCCATGCCCTCGCGTCGGGTTCTGTGTCTTCCGACATACGGTAGCAAGCCGAATGTCGTTCAGCCGACCGTAGGTTGGTCGGCCAATCATGGATGCGACTAAGGTCGCGCTGTGCGATAGACGGTGGTAAGCCGAATATCCTTCGACCGGCCGTAGCCTGGTCGGAAGTCGCGACGACGGTCGCGTGGGCTTTTAGCCTCTCTTTGGTCGGGGCCCGATCGACCTGTCGGCCGATGGTTCGGCCCGAAAATTCGACCGTAGAAGGAGTATGAACTCCCGTTGCGACAGATGCATCAGCCTTTGTCAAGGCGGATGTGTCGCCGAAAGTCGAAGGAGTGCAACTCCCGTTCATAAGAGTCCGTCGGCCCTTGCGAGGGTCCGACGCATCGTCGAAGGAGTGTCAACTCCCGTCATTGTAGATGCATCGGTCCTTGTAAGGGTCCGACGTGTCGCCGACTGTCGAAGGAGTGTTAACTCCCGTAATTGTAGATGCGTCGGTCCTCGCAAGAGTCCGATGCGTTACCGAAGATGAAGTCGTCGGTTTTAGGTGGACGCTAGGTCCATGTCGATACGTCGGGGCTGAGCGCCGATCATTAGTCGAAGAGTTAAGACTCTGAGATTTCAAACTGAACTTGTATTCCGACTATTGAATTACAAAATTCACTGGTAATACAGCTTCAAGTTGTCGGCATTCCAAGTCCGGGGAATGGGCTTCCCCTCAAGGGTCTCCAGTCGATAGGCTCTCGGCCCGTAGGTGTCTGCAACCTTGTAGGGTCCTTCCCAGTTGGGAGCCAGCTTCCCTTGGTCCAAGGGCTTCGACACTTCTGCCTTCCTCAAGACCAGGTCGCCAGGTCTGAAAAGCTTCGGTCTGACCTTGGCGTTGTAGTACCGGACGACCCTCTGTCGGTATGAAGCCATTCGGATTTGAGCCTCGTCTCGTAGTTCGGGGAGGAGGTCTAGGTCGGCCCTCCGACTCTCAGAGTTGTCTGGCTCTTGGTACTGCTCGACCCTTGAAGATGGTAGGCCAATCTCGAGCGGGATCATCGCCTCTGTCCCGTAGGCCAAACTGAACGGTGACTCCCGGTCGGGACGCGGGGGGTCGTTCGGTAAGCCCACAGAACGGAGCCCAGCTCGTCGACCCAGAGGCCTTTGGCTTCATTCAGTCGGGTCTTAAGTCCGTGAAGCAAGGTTCGGTTGGTCACCTCGACCTCGCCGTTGGACTGAGGATGCCCGACCGAAGTCAATCGGTGCCGGATGTGGAACCTGGCGCAGAAGTCTCTGAAGTCTTGGTTGTCGAATTGCCGTCCGTTGTCGGTGATGATGGTGTGCGGCAATCCGAACCTGAAGATGATGGACTTTTGGATGAAGTCCTCCATCTTCCGCTCGATGATCTGCGCCAAGGGCTCGGCCTCGACCCACTTCGTGAAGTAGTCGATGGCGACAACGATGAACTTCCTCTGACACGACGCTGGCGGGAATGGGCCTAGAATGTCGACTCCCCACTGGGCGAAGGGCCACGGAGCGACAATGGGAGCGATTCGGCTGGCCGGTTGGTGCTGAATATTGGCATACTTTTGGCATGGCTCGCATCTCCGGACCAACTCTGCCGCATCCTTCTTCATGGTCGGCCAATAGTAGCCTTGTCGCAGGACCTTGAAGGCTAGGGACTTGCCCCCCAAGTGGTTCCCGCAAATTCCTTCGTGAACCTCCCGGAGAGCGTAGTCGGCGTCGGTCGGTCCCAAGCACCTGAGCAAAGGGAGGAAAACGACCTTTTGTAGAGTCGGCCGTCCATGATCACATATTGCGACGCCGACCATCGGAGTCGCTTGGCCTCCGCGGGATCTTCAGGACTGATCCCGTCGGTCAGGTACCGGACGATCGGGTCCATCCAACTTGGTTCGGACGTTAGCTGCTGCACTTCTTCGACCCGATCGATGCTCGGCTGCTGGAGGTTTTCGACGAACGTCCGATCCAAAGAGTCGTAGGCCGACGTTGCCAATCTGGAGAGTGCGTCGGCACGGGCGTTCTCCGACCTGGGGATGTGGGAGATCTCAAAATACTCGAGGCGTGCCACGAGGTCCTTCACTTTCTGAAGGTACTTGATCATGGTCGGATCTCGCACCTCGAAGTCGCCCTTGACCTGCCCCACGATCAGCTGAGAGTCGGAGAATGCCCGGAGGCTGTCGATGCCCAGCTCCTTCGCCATCCTCAAGCCAGCGAGGAGTGCCTCGTATTCGGCTTGATTGTTGGAGGCCTTGAAGTCGAACCGGAGGGTGTACTCAGTGACCACCCCATCTGAATTCGTGAGCAGGAGCCCGGCCCCGCTTCCCTGAGCGTTTGAGGCTCCATCGATGTGGAGTACCCAGGTGGAGATCGGGTCTGGCTCAGAGACCGTATCTCATCCCGGGTCTTCAGCTCCCGACCCTTTGTCGGTCGTCGGGCATTCGGCGATGAAGTCGGCCAAGACCTGGGCCTTCAGGGCTGGTCTTGGTCGGTACTGAATGTCGAACTCGCTAAGCTTCATCGTCCACTTTGCGAGTCGTCCAGATGTGTCGGGTCGACGCAGTATCGCCCTCAGGGGCTGGTTGGTGAGGACCACTATGGCGTGGGCCTGGAAGTATGGTCGAAGCCGTTGCGCAGAGACGGTCAGGGCGAAAATCATCTTTTTCGTCTCTGAATATCTGGCTTCGGCGTCGTGGAGCACTTTGCTGGTGTAGTAGATGGGCTGATGAGTTCGGCACTCGTTTTCCCGAACGAGCTCCGAACTGATCGCCTCGGAAGATGTGGCCAAGTAGAGATACAAGGTCTCCCTGACTTGCGGCTTTACGAGCAGCGGTGGGGAAGCCAAGTACCTTTTCAGATCTTCGAAGGCCTGTTCGCACTCATCCGACCAAGAGAAACCATTCGCTTGACGCAGAATCTTGAAGAACGGGAGGCACCTTTCAGCCGACCGGGAAATGAATCGGCTAAGAGCGACGATTCTTTCGTTCAGCTGTTGGACCTCCTTCTTGGTGTTCGGATGACGCATGTCGAGGATTGCCTTTATCTTCTCAGGGTTGGCCTCGATCCCTCTCTGAGAAACGAGGAATCCGAGGAACTTCCCTGAAGTCACCTCGAAAGCACACTTGGTCGGGTTGAGCTTCATTCGGTGTCGTCGAAGGGTGCAAAAGGTCTCCTCGAGATCCTGAACATGGTCCGGGATCTGCGTGCTTTTCACCAGCATGTCGTCCACGTACACCTCCATGTTGCGCCCGATCTGGTCTTTGAAGACCTTATTGACGAGTCGCTGGTAGGTGGCACCGGCGTTCTTCAGTCCGAAGGGCATCACCCGATAACAGTAGAGACCCTTGGGAGTCACGAATGCGGTGTGCTCCTTATCCTCAGGCGCCATCCGGATCTGGTTGTACCTGAAGAAGGCGTCCATGAAGCTGAGCAGTCGAAATCCGGACGTCGCATCCACCAGCTGGTCGATCTTCGGAAGTGGGAAGCTATCCTTCGGGCAGGCTCTGTTGAGGTCGGTATAGTCGATACAGATCCTCCACTTCCCGTTGGCCTTTTTGACCATGACAACATTGGCGAGCCAATCAGGATACGTGGATTCCCGAATGAAGCCTGCTTCGAGTAGCTTGTCCACTTCTTCGTCGATGGCCCTCTGCCTCTCTGGGGCGAAGGACCTTTTCTTCTGTCTCACCGGCTTCATCGTCGGATCGATGTTGAGTCGATGAGTTATTGTTTCTGGAGGGATGCCCGACATATCTGCTGCCGACCAAGCAAATATGTCGGCGTTGGCCGTCAGCAGCTCTGTCAGTCGGCGTCGTTCGGTGTCGGGCAATTGAGATCCGACCCAAACTTTTCTGTCGGGATTTTCTCCTATCGGGATCGCCTCAAGCTGCTCGACCGGCGAACCCCGTTCTTCCTCCTCCCGTTGGTCCAGTTTGTCGATTGTTAGAGGATCCTTCGACTCGTCGCTTTGAGCGGAGATTTGGAAGCATCGTCGGGCGAGCTGTTGATCTCCGCGCATCTCCCCGACTCCATTTTTGGTTGGAAATCGAACAAGGAGATGGTATGACGAGACGATCGCCTTGAGGGCGTTCAATCCGGGTCGTCCAAGTATGGCGTTGTAGGCCGAAGGAACTTGGACGACCGTGAAAGTGAGGGAGACCGTGCTTTGCCGTGGTTCGGTGCCGACCGTCACGGACCGGATGATTTCTCCTTCTGTCGTGACGGTGTCTCCGGCAAAGCCGATCAGGGGCACAGGGACCCTCCTAAGTCGGTCAGGTGACAGTCGCATTCAGGAGAAGGTCGTGTAAAACAAAACATTTATCGAACTTTCATTATCAACAAAAATTCATTTTACATCATAATTGGCTATTGTCGCCGACACAACAACAGCGTCGTCGTGGGGAGTCTGGATGCCCTGAACGTCGCCTTCTGCGAAGGTGATTACGTCGTCCGTGCGTGGCCTTTTCGTCGGCTCCCCTCCTGCAGACGTCCCCGGTCCCAGCCGCTTGGAGATCACGTTGATGACTCCGGCCGTCGGCTGGTTGGTCGGCGCCTCTTCAGTCGGCTGGGGGCGTCGATCGGCAACCGGTTGAGTCGGCGGACCCTTCCAGAATTTGCCGAAGTACCCCCGGCGGATGAGATTTTTAATCTCATCCTTCAACTGGACGCACCGCTCGGTGTCGTGGCCGTGGCTCCGATGGAACCGGCAGTACTTCCGACGGTCGAGGCCTTTTGCCTTCAGAGGCGGAGGCCGTCGCATGTATTCCTCTCCCTCGATCTCCATCAGGATCTGCGCATGGGGAGCGGAGAGAGGAGTGTAGGAGTCGTACCTGAGATGCAACGGCCTCGGAGTCTGTCGTCGGGGCGATTTTTGGATTCATCGGGGTGGAGAGAGCCGACCATCGGTCGGGGGCCTGCTTGGTTCGGCGGGCTCCCGACCTTTCCTCCGCTTTTCTTTCGGGCCTCTGGGCTCGGCCAAGCGTCGGTCGGACGCTCCTTCGTCCGCACGCATATACTTGTATGCGCGTTCCAGCAGCTCGGCATAAGTCCGGGGGAGGGTCTTGTCCAGAGAATAAGTGAATCGGGATGCCCTCAAGCCCCGCTTCATGGCTGATTCGTTGAGGTCCCGGACCTCGAGCGTGGCCGCGTTGAATCGCGCCACGAAGTGTCGGAGCGTCTCGTTTTCCCCCTGCTTGAGGGAGAAAAGGCTGTCCGACGTTCGCGGCGGCTTTCGGCTAGTGCTGAAATGGGCCACGAACGAGTGCTCGAGCTGCCCGAAGGAATGGATACTGCCCGATCGAAGATCGGAGTACCAAGCCCTGGCAGCCTTGCGGAGTGTGGCGGGGAAGCCGATGCAAAAAAGAGCGTCGGTTGCCCCTTGAATCGTCATGAGAGCTTTATAGCTCTCGAGGTGGTCGACTGGGTCGGTGGAGCCGTCGTATGGCTCCACGTGCGGCATCTTGAACCGACTGGGAATCGGCTCGTCGAGGACCAGTCGGGAGAGAGGTTGGGCAGTCTAGAAGTCGACGTCGTTTGAAGACTTCTGGCCGTCCGTCTGCAGTTGGATGAGTCGGCGGTCGATTTCCTCGAACCATCGCTCGTAGTCGTCCGCTCGTCGATGCTGGGAGACCCCAGGAGTGGAGTCTCCGGAAGATTCTGAAAGGGAGGCCGACGGTGTGCGCGGCCGCTTCTCCTTCCTTGCCCGTTCCAACGGGGAGGGAGAGGGCCGCTGGGACCGTCGGTCATCGCACCGTGGTCGTCCCTCCTCCTCTCCGCGGGAGCGCTGTTGGGAGCGCTCGCATGGAGGCGACAGGGATCGGCGCGGCCGTCGGCGGCTGCTCCTGGAAGGCATAGGTCGGGCCGCCGGTTGCTGCTGGAGGCTTTTGACTGCGTCGGTCAGTACGGTCATCTGCCGTACGATGGCCGCAATCTGCGCCTCCGTGGTCACTGCAGGGCGCGGGGAGCTAGGCTCCGCCGCCGGTGGGGGCGGGGAGACCTCTTCCCGACGGGAAGAGCGCCTCGCCGACCCAGTGACTCTCGATCGTTGAGCTCTTGTCTTCGTCATGCTGAGCCCCCCTACCTGGCGCGCCAATCTGTTGCGGCCAATCGCCTCGTCGCCCGATCGCCGGGAAGCGTGCACCTGCAAAAGGAAGTCCGCACTGACCGGAGGCGGCTCCGGCGGGGACCCTCCGACGGTCAAGTCAGAGAGGTGACTGGGCAACAGTGAAATGTAGACGGAGAGCTCTGAGAGAGAGAGGGAGAGAGGAGCGAGCCTGCGTTTGTGGGAGAGACGGGCGGATCGATCCCTTGCACTGTTGCCTTCCCCGGTATATGTAGTGGAGCATGGTATGGCGCCGTCATTAATGGCGCGGACAAGTGAGGAACTGTCAACTCACTGTAGACTGTCAGGGTCGCCGTGAAGATGTCACATCGCCGTGGGGGCTGTCAAATCATCAGGGTTGACAATGCCTCTGGCAGGACAATGCCCCAAAACGACCGTGCCGCATGTTGCTGTCAGAACTGACAAGGTCTGGCGGCTGTACGGCGGTTGGAGGAGTCGGCCGACCCTAGGTCGGCGGCCAGCAGAGTGGCGTCGGGTTCCTCCGTCGGTCGGCGAGTTTCATATGAGTCGGCTGTCAGACCTCTGGGTTCGGCCGGTCGGAAAAGATACGCCCGACATATCCTCAGTCGGCGATGGACCGTTGAATGGCCGGTAGTGGCGTCCGTCAATCGGGCGCTCCCGGCTGTCGGCCGGTCGGTCCTTCCGGTCAGTCGGTCGTCCCGACCGTCAATCGGTCGGTACGCCTGTCGGTCGGTCTATCGGCCAGTCGGAGTCGTCCGCCGTTAGTCGGTCGGGCCGATGGCCTGTCGGTCGGTCGGTCGGTCGGTCAGTCGGTATCCCCCAATAGGATATTGATGTAGGGCGGATAATGAGCGATCTTTAACCAAAATGCCTCATCTTCGAGGGCTGTAATTGTGCCCTGTAGAATGCCTGCAGTTCAGAAGTAGAGACTGTCTTGTTGCCTAAATTGCTGTTGGAGGACAGTATGCTATGCATTGTGTAAAGCCCAGCCCATTGGACGGCCTTATCTAGCATGGGCCTGCTTCACTCGCCGGCATCGAAGGCAGCCGGGACAGCCCTTGGGCTGGTACCGCAGTGGCGCGAAGGCTTTCTCCCAAGGAACCAGAGTCCAGGATACTGTGTCATATTCAACCCAAAAAAAAAAAAAACGGAGGAACCCTGGCCTGTTCGACACGGTCCTCCTGAAATTCCGACCGCCAGGGGATATCGCCACCCATAAAGTCTCCTCATGGCCGCCCCGAGAAGCACCACATCGGAAACCCTTTCCCGTCTCTTCCTTTTCTTAGTTTTTTTTTTTGGTCTGTTCGTGATATCTCATTATTGGGCTCTTCGTGCTGCCACCTAGCGTCGCCGGAGACGAGGTAGCATCACCTCCAACCCCTTGAAATCTCTCTTCATCTTTCCCGTTGAGACTCGCCATCCTTGATTTTGATTCCGGCCCAAATTCGCTGGAAATCCGAGCGCGACCTTGGCCTTATTTTCCTTCCTTTCCCGCCACCGGCCTCAGCCGCACCATCACCCGTCCTCCATCACTTTTCTCCCTCTGCCTCTTTCCTAAGAGAAGGCCAGCCCCCACGGGGTAAATACGTTGGCATTTTGTTATTCTGATCGTATATTGATTTTTTTTTTTTGGCTTTTTTTGAGCTGGGATATAAGTATCATTATAGTTTATGATTCATAAGATAAATTTGATATTTTAAAAAATTAAATTGATGACCTAATCTACTTCACATATATGATATTTTTAATATTGCTGCATATTTAGCTCTGGTTTTGAGTTGATATAGTTCCATTTTTTTTTTGTATATTATTATTTATCTTATTATTTGATTTTTCTAGTTTAAGTATTTCATTATTTATTGAGATGTGTAGCTGATTATTTGATACCGGATTATTTTTATATATCTTGAGAATTAAAATGATATTGAAATATACTTCATAAGAGAGTGACTAAAAGTAATTTTTTTTTAATTATAGATTAAGATTTTATTAAAAGAAATGTAAAATTATGAAATATTTTTAGAATCATATGATATATTAAGTTTAAATTTTAGTTATTTAAAATTTTAACTAATGTAATAGATTATTTATTTTATTATTTTTTATGATATCATGATGAGATATCTTGCATATTTGTAAAAAAAACTTTCTAGAATATGCGGTGATGGCCACCGACCCATCGTATAATTTCAGATCAAGAGTGTAACCCATTGAAAAGAGGAGATGAAGGGATAATAAAGTTACTCCTAATCTCTTATCCTTGATAAATCATAATCCCATGGATAAATCATAATCCTATGGGGGTTTCTTCTCAAATCAGCCTATGGTTTATACACCTCCCCATGGTCAGCAATTTCTCAATGGGAGATTAGATGCTCTGATTATCTTTTGCTGTATCTGCAAATCGGGACATCCTCGAAGTTAACAAAGGGCTTAGCAGTGATGATAACATAGAGTAGTTTTATTAATTTAATTCAAAAATGCATCTCATGTACTTCTCTGGGGACTTCTATCCCGGGAAAGATACAATTCAAAACTTTTGTTGTGGAGAGGAGAATTCATTTTTATTGGCAGGAAATGCTTTAAGCCTATAGTATATGTGTGATCCTTCAAAATTTTGGATTGTATATTGTACTAATATTCTTTTCACCTCTTTTGATGTTCCCCCAATCTAATGGAGTTGTTAGCTTTGGCAACTTACTTGTACCCACTCAAATGAAGGGCAGGTTTGTCATAGAATCCCTGAGGGATCAACATGGCTATGTTGGATGGTATATACATTGTAAGAGAACTCAATCACGCAACGGCTTAATTTGAGACCGTCCACGCTACTGTACACCGTCCGGCCATTGGTACAACCGGTTGGCCAGCAACATGGGCCAAGCCTGGTCTATTATAGCTGACCAGGCACATTCATAGATGGCCAATGGATGTCAGGCACATGGAATAATATCATCTTAAATTATAGGTTGAGACAAAGAGGTATAATTTCTAGTTGGATTAGCTCTGCTGCTGAACTGGTGGACCAGTTTAACTGCGAAGCAATATGCATGGGGGTATGTATATTGTGCCCTTTCCTTTTTTGTTAGTTGGACCGATCTACCACCTGAGTGAGCAATGGACCTGGTCTAACCAATGTGTGTGTGTGTGAGAGAGAGAGAGATGGATGACAAGAAAAGGGGTTGAAAAAAAGGAGACAGAAAATTCCCATGCTGAAAACATTCCCTATAATTGGCCCCAAAAAGTTGAGCAAAAAGAAAAGATGAGCCCCACCTCGTTGCAAATGACAAATGCTAGCGAAAAATACGTTGATGACCATGCAATTAACCTGCGCAAAAAGAATACGGATAGTAATAAATTAAATTATAAAAAGAAATCGACCACTTGGTCTTGGCCTCGGACCCAAAGACAAACAAAGAGTGCGCGCGCGCACACAAACACCCTTGATACGAGCGATTTTATACTGACAAAGAGAATCCACGTAGAGAGAGCTTCAAAAGGAGAGCCAGGTTTAAAGAGCCACCTTTCAAATGATGGGCCCCACTCAAGACCTTATGCGGTCGAATTCTAAGGTGTGGGGCTCCATCCA
Organism: Elaeis guineensis; assembly: GCF_000442705.2. Lineage (NCBI taxonomy): Eukaryota > Viridiplantae > Streptophyta > Magnoliopsida > Arecales > Arecaceae > Elaeis > Elaeis guineensis. The sequence continues at coordinate 1,281,902 of NC_026000.2, forward strand.
CTTGGCATTTTGCGACATTCCCTGGTATCCTAAGCTGATTTGTCCCCCCATGCCTTTTATCTATCAAGCTTCAGTGTCTGCTCTGGCGTGCATGTTCCTATTCGAAGCGCATCTCAATGTACACCCCCCAACCTCATCTCTCCACATCAATCCATCCCCCATCTTTCTGCCCATTCTCTTGTCTTGTGCTGCGGCACTGCCCTTGTCCTTCTCAAGGTAGCAGGGCTAAAAAACATTCCGTCACTCATTCCCCTTGGGCTCTTCCCCCCGTTGTGCAGAGAGCCCAACAGGACATGTATAGATTTGTCACAACCTCCCTTGCTTTTCTTCTCCGATTCATGTCACTTCCTCCTTGATATATATATATATATATATATGCCACTTATATCAAACCCATATATATATATATTGAACCTGAAGTTTGTTCCTTAGTAAACATGGTGGGATTGAATTAGCTTGGTTGTCATCATTGGGCTCGAGCATGCAGTATTGTGGGCTTAAATCTGAAATATGTGAGTCCAAAAGAACAATTTGACATGATTACTATGTGCCATGGATTCCAAGAGGTGTAACAAAAGATGGTAAGAGTATTAGATTAACAAGTTTTATTGTCAGATTTCTTGATTTTTTGTTTCATGTGTAAAAAAATATTCGGATGGAAAGAGTCAGATGATTCTGTCTACCAATAAGACCATATATACTGTTTTAATAAGGGGGCCACTCTTAGATCATCCGGTCAACAAAGAACCCAACCTTAGGTGTTGATATTCTACTGCTGTGTACTTGGAATATTCGTTCACATTTAAGCGGACAGCATGCAGCAAATCCACAAGGAACCACCCTATCTGGCCCATTTTCAGTCTAAAACTTATCGGGCCTGCCCAACCATAAGTAGCCTCCAATGTTCGTTCCTCAGCCCACCTGGCCTGTCCAACTCCATGACCGCATCACCATGTGTCATCTTTTTCTCTTCTCAGCTGACAGCCGCACTCCCTCGTGTTTCTTTTTGTGGTGGAGCTCTTTTGTCCCATGCGAATTCTACCACCAACCTGTGCCCCCAAACTTCTATTATTGTGGTGACATGCAGTTGCTATTGATACTATTGTATTGTCTTTTTGGTTGTCGAGAAAGGAATATATATATACATAAACCAAGGCTGAGAAGAAATATATTTAATTTTTCTTCTTTTTCCCCCTTCTTTTTGATGCTGTCTTACTGGGAGGGTTCGCTTCAACTTCAATCCTGTTTCACTATAAACACTAATATACGAAATTATAATACACCATTTTCATTATTATTATTGGCGGGAAGAGAAATCTGTCTCGTATAAACAGCCTGATTCATTTCTCTAGTCACAGAGTGTGCTTTTTTTTTTAAAAAAAAAAGGTAATGTATGTTGCGTTGTTTGTTCTAGCATGCAATGGACAGACACAGAGAGAGAGAGAGAGGTGTGTCATCGATCTTATATTTTAAGTCCCCAAAAGGCAGCTGCCATGTTTGCTTGTATGCTTTTAGGGCTTTCGTTCCCAGAGGCATGCTTTTACCCATGCAGTAGCATCGCCCCTCACTTTATTCTCTCGTACGAACCTCCTCTACGCTATGCATGCCTTTTTCCCCCCTAGACTTCACTTTTGTGAACTGTCTCGATGTAAAGTGGTCTTGAATCGCTGCCAAGCTGTTTTAGATGACTACAAGTCTGATGACATTTCATTTGGCAATCTCTGATTGTCATCTTCTGTTGTGTGTGTGCGCTCACGAGGGACTGCGTGCTTCCATCAACCCTCTCCTTTTTATTTCTGCCCTCTAATTTAATTTCTAAGTAATTATAACGGCTAATTATGCAAGCTTAATTCATCTTCTCTGCCGTCAAGTGGTAACACATTCGCACTTATTTCTATTCCAATACGATATTTCATTACATAAAACTATAAATAAAGAAATGTTGTTATGCTCCACCTGTATCTTTGGTGGATCCCCTGGTCCAGCATTGTATTAACATGTCGAGGTCGATCTAAAAAAAATATATATTGCAAAAAAAAAAAAAAAAAAAAGGTGATTCTATACCAGTCTCCTCCTACCATGTAACAAAGAGAGATAGGGCGCGCGTCATATCATTGCAATGCAAGCTAAATCACATCATTACTTTCCTTCACACCTACAATTTGATCAGTGTAAATGTAATGCGTTATTAAATTTGATCGGCATTTTGAATAACAAATGTGCCCCGATACATTGGATGTCGTATATACGTAGGATCGGTGCATCGGGGCCATTCTACTCTGGAGATAGATTAAAATTATTGGGTGGATGTCTGGCCAGGACACCACCTCCGAAGATCTTTCCAGTACTACGCGATGCAGCAAGAAGAAAGAAGAAACAAAACAAAAGAAAAAAACAATCAAAATACGTGGATCAGCCACAAAAGAGTTCGCTTCCACGGGGCATGCAAACTTCACTATGAAAAAGAAATTTTACAAGAGAAAACCTCACCCTCAACCCTTGTACACCCAATTCTCTCTCACTAAAAGTTCCCCTCACAAAAGCTCTCTCTCTTGAAGACCCCCCCTGAACCCCTGAAGAGCCTGGCGACCGCTATCCAGGAGCCTCCTGCTCCTTCTCTCACAGCAGCCTCACGCCTCTCTCTCTCCTCTGGTTCGTACGGTGGCTTCGTACGACGCAAAAAACCGATCCACATCTTCTCTGTTCGTCACAGGGCCTCTTATAGACCTTAATCACGACTTAGATCATGATTAGGACTCCTTAATCAACCCAAATCATGTTTCAGACCGTCAGATCAAGACCGGGAGCTACCCATGCCGTCGGATCGCGCTCCGGTCCACGGAATAGTGCCGTGGACCGCGAGAAACGTGTGAAAAATGCCCACACGGTCCACAGGCCCCGCCGTGGACCGCCCTGTCCACGGTGGACCGGGGCAAAGGGGCCGCGGGCCTGGGTCGCGTGTCCCGCATGGGCCTGGGTCGCGCGTCCCGCGCAGGCCTGGGTCGCGCGTCCCGCGCGCCGCTGCCGCCCGCCACCGGTCGCCGGCAGTCCTCCGCCGCATCGATTCTCATGCCGACTTCAAAAGCTCGTATCTCCTCCATCCGAGCTCCATTTCAGGTGATCTTGGTCTTGTTGGACTCTATTTTTCGCCGCGAACCTCGCTGTGGGCTTAATATGGGCTGAATCTCGAGGCGTCAAATCCTAACAATCTCCATCTCGACTCGATATTCGGCCTCCTCCAAACTCAGAAAGCTTCTGGATCTCCGTGCCCCCATGCCCTGGGACAATCGCCTGCTGATCATGGATGGGCAAACATGGGAGTCGAGCCAGGCTGCTCGATCCCATCTCCGTCGTATGTTGTGCTCCTCCTGACCTGAAACATGCTCGGGGCATCATCCTGTGGCAATAGGAATCTTACCTTGCGACGTCGCCTCTCGTCCTCCCGAGTCTCCTGTCTCGTGCCCGATCCACCTCCTGGAGCTCCACCTCGCTCTGGGCTCCACCTGGCTCCCGAAGCTCCACCTCGCACTGGGCTCCCTGCCAGGTAATAATGTCCTCTGCTCCCCTTCTTCCCCTCCAGCACAATCCTATCACCGCATAGCACCCTCAGGATTCCTCCACCAGCTACCGTCCTGTAGCCTCTCGAATCCAGTCTGCTAAGTGAGATAAGATTCCGCCTGAAATCGAGTATGTATCGGATCTCCCCCAATCTCCTTCCTGCACCGTCATGTGTCCTCTAGCTGACCGTCCCAATGCCTCTGATCGCACAGCTCGATCCATCCGGCAGATATACAGTGCCCTCACTGTTCTCCAGGGAGTCAAACTGCTCCTCTCTACAACATACATGATAGGGGCATGCAGAATCTAATATCCACTGCTGGAAAGAAGTAGATACCTCGTCAGATATCTCCAGGACATCTCCATCTGAATCGCTGCCGGCCGTCGCTACAGCAGCCACTGTCCAATTTTTAAGTTGAGGGCAATCTCTGGCTAGATGCCCCAACTCCTCGCACCGGTAACACCTGGTTTTGCTCAAGTCCCTCCTGGACTTAGACCGCCCTCGTTGCGATCTCCTGTCGCTTCGTCTACCGCCTCCTGCTCCTCCAGAAGCCACCAAAGCTGAGCTACCGCCACCTGAGCTCGAAGCTGGGTTCTCCCTCCTGAGAACCTCGTTCTGGAGTATCACCGCGGTGACCTCGTCCATCTTGATAGTGCTCTTCTCCACTAGAAGTGCAGTCACCAAGGACTCGTACGAAGGGGGAAGCGACGCCAGCAAAACCAGCGCCCTGGTCTTCTCCTCAACATTCTCACCAACGCTGAGGAGGTCGGTGAGGATCTTCTGGAAGTGGCTCAAATGCTCCTGCACGCTGTCCCTCAGTCATCCGCAGTTGGTAAAACTGCCTCCAGAGGAAAAGAGTGTTGGTGAGAGACTTCGCCATGTACAACTCCTCGAGCTTCGACCACAGCACCGTCGGGGAAGTCTCGCTCAGCACATGGATCACCACCTCATCCGTCAGGTACATGCGGATGGTACTCACCGCCTGCATCTATAGCCGTTTCCAATCCCGCACCTCCATGGTGGTCGGTTTCTCATCGCACAAGAGAGCATCGATCAACCCCTGTTGGATGAGCACGTCCTTCACCCTTGCCTGCCACAAGGAGAAATTACTCTTACCATCAAACTTGTTGATCTCCATCTTGATTGTTCCTGTTTTCTCCATCTTCAGTCTTGCTCACCACCACTACAATCTGCATCCTTGTACCGCCTTGCTTGATACCACTTGTTGGGTGGATGTCTGGCCAGGACACCACCTCCCAAGATCTTTTCAGTACTACGCGATGCAGCAGGAAGAAAGAAGAAACAAAACAAAAGAAAAAAACAATCAAAATACGTGGATCAGCCACAAAAGGACTCGCCTCTACGGGACATGCAAACTTCACTATGAAAAAGAAATTTTACAAGAGGAGACCTCATCCTCAACCCTTGTACACCCAATTCTCTCTCACTAGAAGTTCCCCTCACAAAAGCTCTCTCTCTTGAAGACCCCCCTGAACCCCTGAAGAGTCTGGCGACCGCTGTCCAGGAGCCTCCTGCTCCTTCTCTCACAGCAGCCTCACGTCTCTCTCTCTCCTCTGGTTCGTACGACGGCTTCGTACGGCACAAAAAATCGATCCACATCTTCTCTGTTCGTCACAGGGCCTTTTATAGATCTTAATCACGACTTAGATCATGATTAGGACTCCTTAATCAACCCAAATCACGTTCCAGACTGTCAGATCAAGACCGAGAGCCACTCATGCCGTCGGATCGCGCTCCAGTCCACGGAATAGTACCGTGGACCGCGAAAAATACGTGGGAAATGCCCACACGATCCACAGGCCCCGCCGTGGACCGCCCTGTCCACGGTGGACCGGGGCAAAGGGGCCGCGGGCCTGGGTCGCCCGTCCCGCGCGCCGCCGCCTGCGGCCGCGCGCCGCCGCCTGCGGCCGCACCGCTGCCGCCCGCCGCCGGTCGCCGGCGGTCCTCTGCCGCATCGATTCTCGTGCCGACTTCAAAAGCTCGTATCTTTTCCATCCGAGCTCCGTTTCAGGTGATCTTGATCTCGTTGGACTCCGTTTTTCGCCGCGAACCTCGCTGTGAGCTCAATGTGGGTTGAATCTCGAAGCGTCAAATCCTAATAAAAATAAATAATATTTTGATTAAGTTAAATAATATGAGTAACAATACAATGAGGAATAATAAAAGGGGCCGACCTGAGGATTCTGGGAGAAGCGACGACGACCGTAGCTTGTTATCATCTACCATCTTGCATGCATTAGAGGATGGCGAGACGTAGTACCTGTGGAAAACCGTTGGAT